>NC_081423.1:94097386-94348287 GCF_949786415.1 Peromyscus eremicus | reverse complement strand
TCTGATTTTTCTTTTCAATGTGCTTTTGGTCACAATTGTTACAGCATCTGATATGATACTTTGCTAGTCTGCTGGAGTCATGTGCTGCTTTGAATGTGTCCCCTGAAGTTCACTTGTGGAACACTCAATTCAACAGAGAGATGTTGGAAGACAGAGTCTGTTGAGAATTGGTAAGAGCCAGAGAACGGATTCATGCGGTTAGTGAAAATATTGGTTAGTCTTCCCAAGAATGTGCTTGTTAGAAAACTTAGTTGTCTCCCCCAACACTTGGTCAGTCTCTCCCATTCTCTTTTGTCCAGCTACCTTCTGTCATAGTTGGACATGGCACGAAGACCTTCACCAGACACTGGCACCATGTTCTTGAACTTCCCAGTCTGAAGTACCATGAGCCAAATACATTTCTGCTACCATAAATCACCAAGCCTGTGGTACACTGTTATAGCAACCCAAAATGAACTCAGATGGGTTGCCATAACAAAACACCACAGGTTATTCAGCTTAAACACCAGAAATGCATTTTCTCACAGAAGACAAGATTGAAGATGTCATCAGTTGGGTGTCTTGTTTTGCCTCTCTCCTCAGTTGCCTTCTCCCTGTGTCTCTGTGATGTCTTTCTTCCATGTGCAGACAGCCTACAGTGTCTTTTCTTTTCTTTATGTGGATGCATGCTTTGTGAGTTGGCTTTCAGTCACTGTGAAAAAACACCTGGGGGGAATCAGACTAGAGGAGGGAAGATTGATTTTGGCTCACAGTTCCAGAGGCATTGAGACTTGGGCAGTCGGCTCTGCTGTTTCTGGGCCTGTTGGTAAGGGAAAGAATCATGTAAATAAAGCAATAAAGCAGTTCTACTTATGGGAGCCAGGGATGGGGGGTGGAATAAGAAGGAGTATATTTATTCCCTTGCTGATCTCAATTAGACTCACCTCTTAAAGTTCCCATGGCTTCCCAAATCCCATTAGGATTATGAGTCCACAAGTAGGTTAACTATATCCATGAGGTCAACACACTTATGACCCATTCATCGCCTCCAAGAGACCTTCCCTCAGGACATGTCTGCTTTAGGGATGAAGTCTTCAGCATATGTACTTTGGGTAATTATTCCAGGGCCAAACCACTTATACTAGGTTAGACCTAATCCTAATGACCTTATTTTAATTTAGCTGTCTCTTTAAGGTTCTTACCTGCATATACGGTTATATAGTAAGGTATTGAGGTCAGAACTTCAACACACACATTTTTGGGAGACACAGTTTAGCACAGAACAATCCTCCCATCCCCCATGTATCCGAATCATACCCATCAAACAAATGCAATTTTCTCCTTCATGTTTCATATACTTCTTGTAGAAAAAGGCTGAATATCTTTTATTGAAAACGTTTGGCATCGGAAGTTGTAGTAGGACAGGCCCATAGGGTTAAGGAAATTGGCTCAAACCAGTTGCCAAGGCATGCACATAATGTACTTCCTTATGAGCCAACCTGGAGTCTGCCTGAGGGTCTAGCAACAGGCACTGTCACAGTTCCTGATCATGCCCAGTCAATGAGGGACAACTATGCAATGCCACCAGATTGGGACACAGACAGGGTGCTGGGAGGAGGGTATATAAGGCCTTCCACATTATTGAGTAAACAAGTCTGCTGTTTGCCTTCAACTGACTCTCAGTCTGTATTGTTGACGTCACGTCCTCTCACCCCCTCCCACAAAGGAGCTGTTAAGACCCAGAAATAAGAAGAGTTTAAGATTTTGTACTTTTCTTGAATATTGGCATAAGCTTTTGGAAATGTGAGCATTTTGAAGTTCTGAATTAGAAACACTCAATTTATACAAGTTTCTGTTAATTGTTTTATTTTTTTTCTTTTCTTTATCCCTCTATTGTATGGCAGTTACCTCAGAATATTATAATGCTCCTTATGCAGTATCTTATATTCTTTGCTTGAGTGGAGCTTTCTCTAGATCAGTATATATCCTAATTATGTTTCAGATCATCATGGCATATTGAAGATTCTTGGTCAAGACTTCAATCAACAATAATGATCCAACATTGTGCATCAAACATTTATCTCAAATAATTTTGATCGTGACATGAAATAGTTAAAAATAGATGCATTTCTCAATAGATAGTGTTCTTGTAATGTCTGTTCTGTGTTGCTGATATAATTGTTATTTGGCTTGCCTGGCTTTGTTTATTATGAAATTCATCAGAGAGATAGAAAAATCTTCAGTATTGAGAAAAGCCATTCAGGAAAATAAACTATTTGGGATAAAAATCTGAAATACAATGGGACATGATGAATCTTTAGAATTTTCCCAAGGTAAAAATCAGCAAGCTGGTCCTTTCTTGTCCTTTGTCAATCCATTCACCTTTGATAGAGTTAACAGAGGCTCTGACCCCACACCCTCACTGATCTTCACATACCATGTCTCAATCTCCTCAGGTGGCATCTTAGCCAAGACCATATAAAGATGATTCTACCTATGAAATGCACCCAATTTACTTCATTAAAAATGTGTATTTTATTTTAATGTGTGTATGTGTACATGTCTGTGCATGTGAACATGTGTGTGTGTGCATGTGAGTGCAATATCTGTGGAGGCTAGAGGTGGATTCAGATTCCTATGGAGCTGAAGTTAGATGTGGCTGTGAGTTACTTGACATGGGATCTGGGACTCAAACACAGGTCCTCTGTGAGAGAGGTGCAGGCTACTAACCACTAAGCCATCTTTCTAACCCCATGCTTTTGATTTCTGAAGGAACAGGAACATGAGTCCCATATGCTCTGTCTGATCAATCTGTCTCCATGGCTCCTCTCTGTGGATAAACAAAAAGAAAAATTCCCTTTCATGAGACCATAGTGGCTTGTGAGGATGATGAGTCCGAAGGGATCATTCTTCCCAATTGTTATCAGTGGCCAATGGGTCAGAAATCTGGACATTAAGTTTTGTTTGTGTTAATCTCTGATTGAATGCTAACTGATCTCACAGTACATATTATTTCTTTTAAAATAAATCCAGAATCTTTTTACTTCTGGTTCATCAGAGAATGGATGTGCCCACTGACAGGAAGCCTTTTTACCAAGGCACTCTGATAGCAGGAAGGGACAAGTTTCCGAAGCTGGATCATCTCCCATTTGCATACTCACAGAGGTCTGAAGCTCACCGGCACATACCAGGTGGTCATTGCTTCCTAAACCAAAAGGGCAGAAAAATTAATGTTATTTTTCAGCAAAATGCTAGCAAAGACTTCTGAGAGAGTAGCTGTTTTTCAGCAACTCTGTATTTAAAAATGGAAGTTAAATGAAAATATCTCCATAGTTTTTGTTGATATTAAAAATGTATTCCTGCTCCTTCAAAATCAAGTCCATTCAGTACAGTAAAAATAAAGAAAGAATTTTACCACCAATTGCACATGACCCTTGACCTTAATAACTGTCTGTTGATTGGTTGATATGTACCTCACCTGATGTATACTTTGTGATTTTTCAATAACAATTTTAGTGAAAATGGGTACATGGTTCTCATTGTTTCAAATCTGTGTATTTGCTTAAAACAGTATGGGAATGTTTCCATTTCAGTAACTTCAGATTATTATTTTGTAACCCTTAGAATAAATATACCATAATTTTTTAACTAATCCCCCCTTTCATTTATTTTTCTATTAAATTAATGCAAACGTGAGTATCTCTGCCCATGTAACTCTGTATATATATATATCTGACCCATTGCTTATGAGTAGAATTCCTGGATCTCAGGAATTTTAGAAGCTATTCAATGCCCTTAAATGTTTATTTATCATGATCCTTTTTTTTTCTACCCAAAGATTTAACCTAAGCTTTCTCAACCAGAGCATTATTGACATTTAGGAATGGGCTTTTCTGTGCTGTGGGCAGGAGAAAGTGCTGATCTGTGAGTTGAGGGTGTAGGATATTGAGCAGTATCCCTGTTCTCTAACCTATGGTTGACAGTAGTACAGTTCTCAGTTATGATGCACAAAATAATATAATCTCCTGTAGCTGGAGTTTTCCTGCCTGGCCCACAGTCAGGGCAAATCTCTTTCACCTGCCAGTCCCACAGCCTCTCAGACCCGACCAAGTAAACACAGAGACTTATGTTGCTTTCAAACTGTATGGCCGTGGCAGGCTTCTTGCTAACTGTTCCTATAGCTTAAATTAATCCATTTCCTTTAATCTATACCTTGCCACATGGTTCGTGGCTTACCGGCATCTTCACAAGCTGTTTCTCATCGTGGTGGCTGGCAGTGTCTCTCTGACTCAGCCTTCCACTTCCCAGCTTTATTCTCCTCCTTGCCCCGCCTACACTTCCTGCCTAGCCAACGGCCAATCAGTGTTTTATTGATTAATTAGCAACACATTTGCCATACATCCCACAGCAATCTCCATTGTCAAATGTGTGTTCTAGAGACAATCTGCTTCCTTCACCTCCTCCCACACCCTGTATCTCTCTCCCTCACCCTCTCCCACACTCTGTAACTCCCACTGAGTCCCATTGAAATACTGTTCCTTTAAGCAGCACATAAATATTAAACATAAGATTTTTAATCATTTTTTAATATTTAGAAAATATGTTTTAAGTTTTCTTATTGTACGTATATAAGTGTTTTACCTACACATATATCTGTGTAACACAGATATAGTGCCCAGAGAGTACAGAAGAGGGCATTGAATCCCTTGGAACTTGAGTCACAGAAAGTTGTGAGACACCATGTGGGTGCTAGGAACTGAACCAAGATCCTTTGGAAGAACAGCCAGTAGTCTTAACTACTGAGATATCTCTTCAGCCCCAGAAAGTGAATTTTTAAAAATACAGATATTCTCATTTACATCTGGGTCACTTGAGCTGTTTGCACATTCCACATACAGGTGCCATGCCGTTCCACTGATTCGGCCCACGTCTATTGCTGTCCTGTTTCTATGAGTTTGCTTCCTTGTTGTGCCTCGCTGTACAGACTATACCCAGAAAGAAGAGCAAGGAGATGCCATCACTGGCCTGGGAGAGAAAGTTAGTGAAGGACAGATGTGCTTTTCTCATTACAGAGTCAAAATGCATGACAGAAGCAGCCCGAAGGAGGAAGGTTTTATTTTGGCTCAGGGTTTGAGGGTACAGTCCATCGCAACAAAGAAGGTGTGGTGGCCTGCGCTTTAGACAGCTGGTCACATCACATCCACAGCCAGGAAACAGAGACAGAGAGAAAAGCTGATGCTTAGCAACCTTCCTCCTTTTTATTCAGTCCAGAACCCGGCCTGTGAATACTGTGACTGACATTTGGGACAGTATGGAATATTCTTTTACACTGTGTGAATAAATGTCACTATGGCTGGTTTAATAAAAAAAAGCTGAGCATCCAGTAATTAGACAGATTTTGGGGGCAGAGAGAATGCTGGGAAGAAGGGTGGAGTCTCAAGAGTTGCCAGCCAGCCGTGAAAGAAGCAGCACAAAACGTACATCGATGAGGCAAGCGAGCCTTGGGGCAACACAGAGATAAATAGAAATGGGTTAAATTATAAGAGCTAGCTGAAAACAAGCCTAAGCTATTGGCTGAGCTTTTGTAATTAATAAGAAGCCACCATATGATTATTTGGAACTCGCTGGAGAGACAGAAATGTCTGCCTACAGGGCAGGTCTTCCTTCCTTGAATAGACCTTTTCAGAAATGCCCTTACAGACACACTCAGAAGTATTTCTCTTAGGCGATTCTAGGTCATGTCTAGTTGACAGTCAGTATTGGTTATCAGAGTATGCCAGTGGTGACATGGAGGCCGCAGAGGAGAATGGTAGGAGATGAATGGCCTGTTGTTGTTGTTGTTATATGCTGGGAAATGAACCAAGAGCCATTAACATTCAAGGCACAGTCTTCCACTGGGTTACACATCCAGCTTATGCATGGCTTTTTTTTTTTTTTTTTGCCTACAGAGACCTGAATCTAAAATAGTATAGTTTCTCATCACTGGTTGTTTGAGGGCAGAAAACTTCCCTCACCTCTCCTATCCATATCACCCCAGTAAAAAATGTTCAAACATCAAGGAAAACCTAGTCCATGAGTTACTAAGTTGCACTGTTTCAGTAAATGGTATTATTATGCATCTTGGTTTTATTCACAATCTTTTACTCTGTACTCTGCCCTGTGTCTTTGTATGTAAACAAGTCTACCTGTGCTGCCTTGAAGCCAACTAACTACATAGTCAATATACAACAGTGGAATGGATGAGTGCGCCATGTCCCACAAAACTCATAGTTCTGATTATAAGAATTTATAGACATCAGCCATGGATAAGCTTGTACAAATGAGGTACAAATGAGCTGAAATACAGCCCAGTTTCTCTTTTGTATATGCTCTTGTCCATTGTTAACTTAAGGAGAGGGGGTGAGGATGACCTTCTAAACTCGCCTCTTGCTGAACATAAGGGACAGACAAACAAAAATTCAGACTCACACCCATGTCTTGGGAAGCAAAATATAATTAAAGCAACCAGTGTTCATCTGAAGAAAGTAATAATAGGAGGAAGAGGAGGAGGAAGAGGAGGGAGAGGAGGGAGAGGAGGAGGGACAGGAGGAAGAGGGAGAGGAGGAGGAAGAATAGGATTAGGATGAGGAAGACAACCAGTAAGAATGATGACAGTCATGATCTACCAAGCACAAATCCATTTCAAGGACTTTACCTATTGTTGAAAATACATAAGAGGAGACCCAGGCTGATTCCCAATATAAAATCTTCCAGCTTCAGCCTCTTTAGAGCTGATTATAGGCACATATCACCAGTCCTTCATATCAAGCTTCTTATAAAACAAAACTATCTTTAAAGACAAAAGACAACTCCTGAAGTAGGAATCTTTCCCCACTTGACAGCTGGTGAAAGGAAGTCTCAAAAGCCAAGTAAGCGGTCTGCTGTAGTTCACATAAATCAGTCAGTGATTACAAGCCTCTCTGCCCAAATTTGGGTTCTGTTTTCTCTTCTTTAGCTGCCTTGCAAAATAAAATCTATCAATGACCCAGGGCTAAATAAGTAGGGCATTTCCAAGCCAGTACCCTGATAATAGCTATTGCCAATCCCCAAGATTAAAATATGGTGTGCATGGCTTCCTGCAAGTATCTGGCTATTAGTATGTTTTCCCTTGGAGTACAGACACCATTTTTGGGTTGTGTAATATGTTAAGAGTGTCAGAGGTACCAATTCATTTCTATTGTATCTACAATGCAAAAATCGCTTTAAATATCTCCTAAACCATGAGTGGTATTTGGTAGTTTCCCCTCCACACTATTGGAAAGGGGCTGAGGTATTACATCTAAGTGAGTCCTTCTTGTAAGGTGGGTTCTTTACGTTAGGTTTACCCTAAAGCTATATGAGATACATTAGTAAGTATATTTACATAATTAATCTTCAGAGCTAAGCTGGGTAGTGTGTCTCTGATGTCAGATCTTGTGAATCCAAGACAGGAGGACTGTAGCAAGTTTGAGGCCAAGCTGGAATACATAGTAAATTATAGGCTAGCCTGGATGTAGGGAGACACTCTAAAATCCATATAAATAAATAAATATATAAATAAATACTGTAGTATAAATTCAATTTTTATAAATTATTTTATTGGATATTAACTGCTGAGCATATGTCCTTTAGTACTAATTGTTACCTTATATAAAAATATATTCCACTGGGTGGTGGTGGCACATGCCTTTGATCCCAGCACTTGAGAGGCAAAGGCAGGTGGATCTCTGTGAATTCAAGGTCAGCTATTCTACAAAGATATATATATATATATACATATATAGTGTGTGTATCCCATAAATGTATATTTATACATAATTATTGTTGTTTATTGCCGGGTATGGTCACACATATTTGTAAAGCCAGAACTTGGTGGGGAGCTTGTGAGTTTGAGGATACCCTGGACTATGTAATGGGTTCTGGATCAGCCTGGGCTACACAATGAAACAGTCTCAAAAACAATTTTAAAAAACCTTATAAAATATTTCCTTAGTTAGGCTTAGAAAATAAAGGGCTTCTTTCTGTCCTCTATTTGATGATGAAGGTGTATTCAAATATATTCAGATCTAGTATTTCAACTGAATGTAAGAAACAGGCACACAATAGTTCCCACATGTGGAACACTGTAGAAAATCCAAGAAGTAGATACAAGAGAGGATCATTGTTCTCAGTATCTCAGAATCTTATAGTCTGACATGTAAACATGCACACACAATTATAAAGAGATCATTACAAATACACACACACACACACGTATATTCATATGAATATATGTATAATTTCCTGACAAATATATTAGTCTAGGGCACATTAAACACAAGAGGAAAGGCCAGAAGACAACCTTTCATCTTGTACTTGGTTAACTACAACTTAACTCCCCTTACAGAAATGCTACAGAACTATCTAGGAAAACTGAAGATGTGCTTCTCTGCAGGCCAAGTTTCAAAGTACAATGGAGCCTCGAACCAACATTCTCTAAGCACACTCGATTTTCAAGGCGAGCATACTAAGGTTGGCAAGGGCAGGGGCGCCTGCAGTGCTACTGTTTATACTGCATGGCAGATAGCCATCTCAGTTCTACATGACTTCAAATCCTAAACTGTTATGGTGGGAAAGACATTTTCAACATTCTTTTTCCAAACCCCACACATTAAAAAAGCACCAATCCAAGACACATCCACCCTGTTGGGAATCCATCTCCTACGTGTGGGCACTGACTACTCCGTCTGGAATTTGCTGGTGTGTAGGAGGCATGGAGTCTATTAGTTCTTGGAAACTTAATACCAGAAATGGACAGGTAAGGCCACGACAGCCAAGTTAACTTTTAAAAAGAAGTTGTTTTGTGGATGTTTGGAAAAGGTAGGCTTTTTTTTTTTTTTTTTTTTTTAATGAATTTCAAGTTCTTAAGCTCAGAGAAGGCTTGTTTGCTCTCTCTTACCTTCATGCTTCTGGAAGCCCACAGGCATCGTTATAAATTTGGGAATGAAATAACCACACAGAATTTTCATCTGCTTTGGAAAAGCCAGTAAAGAAGTTGTGTGTGTGTGTGTGTGTGTGTGTGTGTGTGTGTGTGTGTGTGTGTGTGTAAAGCTTATTGTTAAAAAAAAGCAATGTAAGATTGGGATATCTTGATTTCTAATTACTGATTTGATGTGCAATCTTGAAGATGTCTTCATGTTATATACATAGATCCAGGTTTCTGTATGTGGAAACTAGGACTAAACGTGGCCACGATGACGAGTAATATAGAGAGTGGAACACAAATGCTCAAAATGACAGATTTGGGCCAATCATAAAGGACTTTTTTTTTTTCAAGACAGGGTTTCTCTGTGTAGCTTTGCGCCTTTCCTCGAACTCACTTGGTAGTCCAGGCTGGCCTCGAACTCACAGAGATCCGCCTGCCTCTGCCTCCCAAGTGCTGGGATCAAAGGCGTGCGCCACCACCGCCCGGCCATAAAGGACTTTTTACAAGGACTTTTGTGAACTAATTAAATGATATTCATGGATAAGAAGTGGAAAGAACCACAAAGAGAAATGTGAATATTTGTTTTAGTCAAATTGAAATGATTTTCAGTTCTTTCAGAATTCTTCATCATAGAATTTTATTCAGTTTGGGAGATATGAATATAGCTCTCTCCTAGGGAATGGTCGTGGTTTCTGGAATACACAAAACACACGTATATAAAGATACCAGAAGATACCAAAAGGAAGAAAATGGCCAAAGGCAGATGCTGGCATGGGTGGTGGCAGCACTATTGGGTGAGTTTCTCATCTGTAGTTGTGTTGAGCCTGAAGACAGGCTCCTGTCTGCAACAGAGAAGCAGCAGAATGTCAGGTCCCAGCCTCCCAACCCCATTTTGGGTGATCACAACTCCTGGAAAGGAAAAGAGGAAAATTCCAGATGTGGAAACCCTTCAATTCCAGGTATACACTCTTTTCAAATCTCTAATGACTTCTGAAGTATACATGTTCAAGTGACCTAGCGAAAGCTTAAAAAACCAACTTGGAATTCATAGCTTGAACTTTGAGTTTGGTTAAGTAATGTTTCAAATATAAAATTAAACAGAAAGTGTGTGTCAGTGATAGAGGATTTGCCTTGAATGTACAAGGTACTGAGTTCCAACACTAGAGTTCGGGGGAAGAAGGAAGACTCTTTGAGCCAGATTTACTGCTGCCTGCTTGTCATCTCAGCACTTGGGAGGGGGTGGCAAGATGATCCGGAACTGAAGGCCAATTTGGGCTTATGTGGCAAGCTCAAGGCCAGCTTGGGTTACATAAGACCTTGGCTCAAGGAATTAATTAACTAACTAATTAATAAAATTAACCTAGTTTAGCCTGTTTATGGTCTCCAAAGGAGGTGAATCCATAGCTTGGGTAGGGATTCAGTGAATGCAGATAGAGAAAAATGTTCTAGACTGCTCTTTCATAACAATAATACTTGTGTATTGTTATAAAATTCAATATGCTTTAGAGAGACTGAACTAAACACAGAGTCTATGGAGCACTCCATTAATATTTGCAGCACCATATACCCTAAGTTAAGTGTTTATTTGAGTGTCTGTCATCCTATTTAACCTCTGTAGATCTTTTAATTATCTCAGGATACAAGTTAAAGAGCTGAGCCTTCAGAAACTTTATTGTCTCACTCATGTTTCCATAAGCAAGATGTTGATTCATTGTCCACACCACAGTTCACTTGGCCAGACCACAGACCTCAGACTAAGCTCTATAAAGAAGCAAAACCTCTTCTCTTGTCTATATGACTGTGATGACACAGTGTGTCTGCAACTGAAGGAGGAATTGGCTATAGAAGGAATTGCTAGGAAAGTAGTGAGTATACCCTGTTTCCAAAAAAAGAGAAGAAATATGAAGATACTTTTTTCTAAAGTTACTAATGATTTATCTTAGAGTTGGAACAGACACTTATCATCATGAGTGGTTGGCATGAAGTGTAAATATTCCCAGGAAACAGATCCACCTGCCTTTAAACAATGTGAAAATATCAACTCAGATTATGAGCTATTTTCTTGAATGGTATTAATAGCAATTATATCTTGACAAAGTATTCTAGGTCAGTCACAGTGGTAGGGGATTTACATATATATATGTAAATATAATATATATATATATATATATTATATTTATATATATAGCAAATACATTATCCTAACAGTGAGAAATATGCAAGCATATCCTTGTTTATGCAACTGAAGCTGGAGCCACTGAGATTAAATCAGTCTTCCAAGATGATTGTCTGAAAATGGTAGAAATAAATTAGAAATTGAGCCTGGTTTTGTCTCCCTTACTGATTTCTCAGGCTCCACCATGCTCAGAGTATGGGGGTCGAACTTTAATGGAGAGGAAAGATGGGTAGGGGAGGAAAGCTGGAGTATTGAAAAGGGAGATGGGGGAGACTGGAGACAGATCTCTTTAATTTTTCTAAGGCTGTGCTGGAAAAGCCCCTGAAGAGAGAGGTGTAGAAAGACCTTAGCCAGGGATGATTAATGTCTGACCCTCGAGAACTTTCTCCCAACTTCCACATCCAATTCATCACTAGACCCTTCCAAGTCTTCCTTCTTGGAGTTCTTGAATATTCCCCTACAAATTCACTGCCATTACCATAGCCAAGGCCGCCAGTATCAGGTACTTTTCCTAGTTCTTGCCCCTATCCCAGCTATTTTCTTCCCTAGGGAAGGATAGTCTTTCTGAAACAGAAATCCAAATCTTTGTGTTTCCTGCTTAAACATCTCAATGCTTCTCAGATTCCCCATGTCAGAGTTCAAACTCCTTTTCACAGTTTGTGGAATCTGTCATTCTTTTCACGTTGGATACGGCTTCTAAGTTTTCACTATCAAAACCGACCCTTTGATGAGCATCTCTCTCTGTTTTGAAATATTCCCAAAGCAATTTCATTGCAGGGCTAAAAATCATATGCATCATTTAAGATCTTTCTGAATTTGGTGATTCTAACCTCTTTACATTTCCTTGACTTGGCAGAGAGTCCAGGCTGGTAGCTGTGGTCATAAGAACTATGGTAGTTTTCTTCCCAAGATATATAATATACCTAGTAGTGTGGCAGCAAACACGGTAAGTCAGCCTTCTTTGCTGTAGAGTTTCATGTCATTCTTATCTTGTCTTCAGGATTGACAGGCAGGATATGGAGGAGCAAAAGGCAAACCTGGCTACTAAAATGATGCTTGTTTGCTTTCAGGGAAGATGACAGGCTTCCATGGATACTCAGGAAATTTCTTGAGGGCAGATAGAAGGTAATGGAAGCTGGTGAGTACTGCAGAAATTGTCCCTCAAAACTCAGATAAAGAAAAGACAAAAGGAGTTCATGGCATTTGATGACTCAGGGGTTAAAAGAACCAGAGCTGTTCCTCTGTGTGTGTGTGTGTGTGTGTGTGTGTGTGTGTGTGTGTGTGTGTGTGTGTGAAAGGACTGGCTTAAAGATTCAGGATGATGAGGGTACAATGAGGTGTAAGTAGTGTAGGGTTATTGACTGCACTTCAGCCAGTGCGAAACAGTTTCAGGCTGGAAATGGTACATTGGAAAAGAACTTCTAGGGAAGATTGCTGTATACAGTAGGCAAAGTGGGGGAGGAACTGTAGTTTCTGAAAAGGATGTTTTGGGAAAGAATCTCTACCATTTGAATTTCAAGTTCTGCATTATGGGCTTCCAAATAGGAAAGAAATAAAGAGAAGCAAAATTTTCAGGAAGAAATGCATGAAATTGAAAAATTCCATGAATAGGTATGTATGCACACACATAGATACATGCATATATGAGTATATATATTATAAGTGGAGCATATAACACTCACTCACACACACACACACACACACACACACACACACACACACACACACACATATATAAAGAATTGGACCAGGATCTTGAAGAGATATGTGTGTGTAATGCCATGTTCAATGCATTATTTGTGATAAGCAAGCCACAGAGCAAACTAAATGTCTACTGACAATTGGATCAGTGAATGAAATGTGCTACATAACAGATAGGAATATTGCTCAGTCAGTGAATGGTCACATAACACAAAGTCCATTTATATATGGTATACATAATATATATAAGTGAGTGTGGTGGCTCATACCTGTAATCTTCTCACTCAGGAGGTGGAGGTGGGAAGACCAGGAGTTCAAGGTTATTCTCAACTATACAGTGAATCTGAGACCAATATAAGCTACTTGAGACCCTGCTACCTCTAATCTGCATATGTATATACGTATTTATACATATAAATGTGTATATGTATGTATATATATATATATAAACATGCGTGTATGTATGAATATGATTTAGTGTGAGGAAAAGAAAATTCTGCCATTTGCTGCAGCGTGGATAGAGCTGGAGAATATTATGCTAAATGAAATAAGCCAGACACAAACACACAAATCTCATATGATAACACTTATGTGATAAATTGTGGTGGTATTTTACTTGTACTGAAATGTGATTTTAATTGTATGTTAATAAATAAAGTTGCCTGGGGGTCAGAGTTATAGAGCCATAGCAAGTGCGTGGCGGTGGTGGCGCACGCCTTTAAGGACCTGGAGGGCGGTACATACAGGCAATGACAAGGCAGTCACGTGTTTAGTTTACAACCAATGAGAAGGCAGAACATCTAGAGTATATAAAGACGTACACACAGGAAGTAGGCCTCTTTTTTGGAGAGCTCTCTTGGCTGAAGCAGGATAGCTGAAGCAGGAAGGGTAAGGCTCTTAGTTCTGACCTCTTGGCTTTCTTCTCTGAATCGGCTCTGTGTTTCTTATTTAATAAGACGGTTGGTTACATCTACAATAAATCTAAAATAGTTAAGTTCATAGAGGCAGATAGTGGGGTGGTGGTTTTCAGGGACTGGGGTAATGAGATAGATAATAAGGATGTATGTAATTATTAGGATATGATAAATAAGCTTATGGTATGAATGATGTTTTCAGGAATACCTGCTGAACTTTAAGATGTACATATTAGTGGTATATTAATTTTTGTAGTTCAAGGATATATAAAATTAATGCTGATTTTGACAGAATAAAACAATGCCAATAATTTAAAATAGTCAACAGAATGGGACATGTACTTATTTTTTATTTTCAAATTTAGTTCTGAGAATTTTGTAATGTATACAGCATATGATTGGTAATATCCACTCTCATATCACCCTTCCAATTTCTCTTGGACCCAACCAACACATCCCCCTCCTGACTTCATGTCATTAAAAATTATATCCCACTGTGTCCAATTAACAGTGCCTTTATGCACATAGGTGTGAGTCATCCACTGGAACATGGGCAACCTACCAATGGCCAGACCACAAAAGAAAAATGGCTATCCTTCCCCCAGCCACCATCAACTGTCAGGATCATCACAGCAGGGCATTTGATAAATAATAATTGTTAAATATAATGATAAATTGTTAAATACAATATATTATATAAAATAGCATGTAATTATTAAATATAATAAATAAATACATAAACAAAAGTGAAAAGACTTTCAGAAGTTGGAGATGATAGGTACTCAATATGTTATGGTTGAGAAAAAAATTTAGGAATCTAATTTACAAGACAGTGAAAGCAGACAGAAAGCAGCAGTTCTGCTGAAATTTCCAGAAGGCTGTGTGTGGATTGGGGAAACAATTGAAGTGCATTTATAAGAGTAATGTCCAAGAAAATATGGGCTTGTTGTCTACCTTGTTTCTACTTCTGCACTCAGCTTGATCTCCTTTGGATCACTGCCCATTTCCTACCTCCCCATAAAACAGCGTTAAGTTGTGTTTTTATCAAGGTCATTTTGTCACATTTATTTATTCTGTGTTTGTTTTGTATGTTTGCCTACATGTGTGTATGCATGTGGGCACATGTGTGACATGACACACACGTAGAGGTCAATGGACAACATTCAGGGGTCAGTTCTCTCCTTCCACCACGTGGATCCTGGGAATTGAATTCAGGTTGTCAGACTTGGGGTAAGTGTCTTTCCTCACTGAGCTGCACTGCTGGCTCTCCATTGGGTTTTAAAAATTATAGGCAGAGGAAATGTTTCACTCTTCATTCATAGATGGGAGAACAGATAAATTTACCTAAGCTGGTGTAGCCAGGAAAGATGTGAAGATTCATGAGCAAAACCCACCGGCTCAAAGGGCAGATGTATGGTTCAACGCTCAGGGAAAGTAACCGTGAATAGTGGAGCTCACTTCTGAATCTCACAAGGAACTTTCAGACCTTTAAATAAGCTGTTGGCTGAGAAATATGTTCAAGGTTATGAAAAAGGGCGTACTGGTTTGCAGCAGGAGAAGGATAAACACTCTCAGCAATACTGAGCACCAAATATGAAATATTTGTGGGAACATTATTATGAAGTCTAGCGGCCGTAGGTGGGAGGATGATGCATGAGGCCCAGGCAGCAGTGAAAGGAAGATGGCGTGCTGCTTGCTTACTTCAAGATGCTGAGACGGCTGCAAGAAAGAAGACGCCAGATCACCCAGGGAGCGTGGACCCAGACCAGACCAAGACTCCTCCAGAAGACAAGGAAGCTTGTGTGCAAGAGTCAGGGAGCTGTGTGGGCAGAACTCAGGGAAATGGACTTCTTCCATTTCTGCAAAGGAGATGCAAAGAATATTAGAAGAATAAATCCCAGTGGATTGAAGGCCCAGGCGGTGTCTCTGTTTCTTTGTAGAATGGGTCCAGACTTGTGTTGGGGACCAAGAAAGTCTTTGTGGACAGTTGTTCCTCTCTTCTACTGTCGTTGTTCCCATCAATTAATAATATCCATTTGGAGTCTTTAAAACATTTCTGATTTTCTCTCCACCATTAGTGGCTGAGTTTAAGCCACATAATTGACCACCTACCTAGCTTCAGTCCTCACACAAAATACTCTAGTCAGTTAATTCTTTTAGTCAAGGCCATTCAGATAGGATCTTTCTCGATTTTTACTTAAGCTTCTCCAATAAATGCCTAAGGTTTGTGGGATCATTTTCATATCGCAACATGTAGAGGACTGAAACTGGGCAGTAGGTTAGCCCCAAATCTTAGGCATTAAAAAACACGAGGAAGGGGTGTGGAGATAGAGATGGCTCAGTGGTTAGGAGTGCTTGCTGCTTTTCTGGAGGACCTGCTTTCAATTCCCATCACTCACAAGAGTGGCTTACAACCAGCGTTAACTCCAGATCCAGGGCATCTGACATCCCTTTTTGGCCTCCTGGTCTGCATGCACACATGTGGCATACACTCATGCAGATACACCACTACACAGCAAAATATAAATGAAATTAAGGACCTAATAAAAGAAATGAGAAGGAAATAGACCTGAATACACTGCCGAGTGCTTCTGCAACGTTGTTCAGCTTGAATGCTGTATACAAATAGATCCATCACTTGCTGAAGGCAGAAAGCTGATGTTTCTGTGTAGTCACAGAGAACTGAGCAGCTGATTGCTGGCCCAGGTCCTCTGAATCCAGGCTTCCAGATTTAATGTGTAAATCCAACTTTCCCTCCATGCTTCTTTGCTTAGATTTTTAGAAAAGAAAAGATGTAACTTGCTGGGAAAATAGCTTTTGTTCCCTTTGGGGAAAGGGAACACAAGTGTTATATGGCCATTGTTTCTGACAGTTCATCTGTGCAGATGAAACAATCCATTCATTTGGTGAATCCATGGAATCAATGGCTTCCACTTTGTACTTCTTGAAAAATATACAGTGTTTCAAGTCCCTGGATTTACATTCCACAGACCTTTTGGTTTAATGGAATAGTTTTTGGGTCCCTAGAGGGCAGGCATATGGTTCTACAAGAGTGTTGATGGCTTTTTAAAATGTTCTTGCTTGGAGCCGGGTTTTGAAAAGTTCTTTCACACAGAGTGCAGAAGAAATACTTCTCAGCACCATGTCTGAGAGTGGCTTACACACTTGCATGCCAGGGCTAAAATCGGGTGGCTCATCTGCTTCATCTAGGATGCTTCTAACGTGAAAATAAGAAAAAAAGTTTCTTTCCCCCCACCTGCCAATAGCAATTGGAGGAAAACCTTCTATGGTGATATTTTATTTGTGCTGAAATGTGGTTTTATTTGTATGTTAATATATACTCTGGGGGTCAGAGCTAATAGCAAGCTGTAGCAGAAGTCTGGCAGTGGTAGCAAATGCCCTTAATCCTGATCACATGACAGGCAGATCTCTGTGTGTTCAAGGACACCACCAGCATGGAGACAGACACCTTTAATCTCAATGCCAACCATAGAGGCCTAGAGGTCTGTATAGACAGGCAGTGATGAGGAGATCATGTGGTTGGGTTTACAACCAATAAGAAGGCAGAACAGAAAGTCAATAAAAGACAGACGCACAGGAAGTAGGTCTCTTTCTCAGGGTAAGAAGGCAGTCTCGGTCTCAGCTCTTAGCTACTGCTCTCTGACCTCTGGGGCTTTTAACTCTGCCGTTAGCTCCGTGTTTCTTATTTAATAAAACGGTTCAGAATTACATCTACAACCTTCCTTTGGAGCTCAGCTTTATAAAACTCTATTTTTCTTCAGTGTCCAACTTGGTGTAGATTGAATGAGCATTAACACATCAAAAATGAATAGAAAAAATCATGCACACAGTGAGAGAGAAAGTTCATCATATAGCCATTGCTCCACAGGGATCCATAAAGTATGATGAATTCTCTATTACATTTATGCTGCTGCTATGGTTGGGTTCATTTTTATACAACTATACCAGAGGTAGGTGCTGTCAAGAAGTTTCTTCCAGATCTCTCATTCTTAACTGTATGTAGTCTGGTTACTTAGGGAACAGATGGACCATGAAAAACATAGCATTTTTGGTAAAATAAAAAACAATATCAAGTTCATAAATGTGTAATAGTTTATGAAAAGTTAAACGAGTAAGAATGTCAAATAGGGTATGCTATGGTTTAAATGAGAAACATTCTCCCATCGCCACAGGTATTGGAGCACCAAGTGCACAGCTGGTGGTACCATTCGGGAAGGTTATGGGAGGTGCAGTCTTGCTGGAGGACGCGCGTCCCTGGAGGTGGCTTCTGGAAGTCTATAGCCTCATCCCCCTCCCGAGTTTGCTCTCTCTGCCTCTTGTTTGTGCTGGGAGGGGTGATCTCTTTCTCAGCTTCCTACTCAAGCTATTTGCTGCCGTATGAGTCCCACTACTATGGCCTTTATCCCTTTGGAGCCATAAGCCCAAATAAACTCTTTCTTATAGATGTTGCCTTGCTCATGATATTTTATGAGAGCAGTAGACAAGTGACTAATACAGAGTACATCAGCATCATAAACAAAGGAGGTCTTCTATTCCTTTTCATGGAGGAATTGTCTTACTGTTTTGCTTAGTTTTTTTTTGTTTTTGTTTTTGTTTTGTTTTGTTTTGTTTTGTTTTGAGACAGGGTCTCTCTGTGTAGTTTTGGTGCCTGTCCTGGATCTCACTCTGTAGACCAGGCTGGCCTTGAACTCACAGAGATCTGCCTGGCTCTGCCTCCCGAGTGCATTAAAGGCATGCTGCTTTGGGATGTTCTGTATGTCAAAAGTGCTGTGGGATGTTCTGTATGTCAAATGGGTTGCTCTGATTAGTTAATAAATAAAACACTGATTGGCCAGTAGCCAGGCAGGAAGTATAGACGGGACAAGCAGAGAAGAGAATTCTGGCTCAGAGAAGGCTGAGGTGGAGAGACACTGCCAGCTGCCACCATGACAAGTGAGATGTAAGGTACTGGTAAGCCATGAGCTATGTGACAACTTATAGACTAATAAAAATGGGTTAATTTAAGATAAAAGAAGTAGATAACAAGAAGCCTGCTGTGGCCATACAGTTTGCAAGCAATATAAGTCTCTGTGTGTTTACTTGTTTGGGTCTGAGCTGCTGTGGGACTGGCGGGTGAGAGAGATTTGCCCTGTGAGCCAGGCAGGACCAGGAAAACTCTAGCTACAGCATGTGCCACAATTGCCCGGCTAATTGTCTTACTATTATAGATTACTGCATGAAATTATTTATAAATGTTCGGTTTTCTCTTACATAATAATTATTTTATTTAGTTTTTTTTCAATTGCCTATTGATGTTTCCAGTGCGTTCTCTTCATTTTAGAAGTGTCTCTAGGATGGTTAATAAACGAATGCCACATGAAATGTAAGTCAATGATTGATGGTTGTCCAGCAAAGTATGGTTCTTTAAAACAGAGATGGTAATTTAAATTTTATTTTTAATGTGTGTGTGTGTGTGCTCTGTGAGTGTAGTATCCCAGGAGGCTAGAAGAGGACTTTCCTAGGAGCTGAACTTAAAGGCAATTGTAAACTATCTGACTTGGATGCTGGAAACTGAACTTGGATCCTCTGGAAGAACAAGAAGCATTTTAACTCTGAGCATCTCTCCAGTCAGCAGGAGCAGGAGCTTAAGTCAGCTTACATGTACTATTTTTTTTTTTTTGCAGCAAAATATTAGGAACTGAAGTTGAAAGATGATTGAATGCTCATAGAGTAAGATGATTAAGTGATTGAGTAACAAATAAAGGTCAGGTGGCTATCAGCTCAGGCCTATTTATAGTTCAAAACTGAAAGACCCATTCTTGAGTGGAAGGAGATGATGCATTTGACCAGTTCATCCAGAATCTTTGACAAGATATATCCTCTCCCTTGGTGATGACTGGCTTGAGCTAGGTTTATGGAAAAGAAACAGAAGATTAGAAGTTTTCATTGTATTTGACTTGGTAATGTTCAATGTGGTTCTTGACTTGTTTGCAAGGGGAATGAAGAGACTCATTTTCTGTTGGAATTAATTCCTCTTTGTTTGTGACATTTAAGGAGAGCACCACATAACTGTGGTCATATAATACTCACTGTTTACAAGTCTATTTGTTTTGTAGCAAGTAGGTAAGATGCTAGTTTGTAGCTGGTAGGTGACTGGAGATGGAGTCCAATTGTTGAAGTCATTGTGGGAGGCTCTTCTCTCTATAACCTCTCCTTGTTCTTCTAATTTACTCATGGAGACCATCTTAGGATGCTCTTTTCTTGAGTACCCATTAGAATTCTTGGAGTATGGCCTGATAGTTACGGGGGTGGTTTAGGATTCCAGATGTCCACTTGACATTATGGCTTTGTAACTCACTAGCTTGAGAAACACAAATGGCTCTTTCACCTCATGGAGACTCAACTTCTTTACCTGTAGAGCAAGCAAGACAGGAAGCACATTGTGTATTAGCTGGGATGCCTTCTTCTATAAGTGAACTCTTCCACCTGTTAATAACATTTGTTATCTTGAATCTGTGGTTGGGAAGACAGCTTGGTTCCAGGCACAACATGGCTGGTAGGTGACTGTTGACACTCCAGGCCCAAGTGTGCTATTTTTGAAATGTTTCACTCCTGGACATCTTATAACAGAAACAGCATTGCATTTACTCTAATTGTTATCCCCAAGAATAATGTCTTTTTCTTAGACTTTCTTCCTCTGAGGTTCCTTTACATATTAGACATCCCTTCTTATTGCTTTGGATAGGACTTGGGCATGCACTCACGCTTAGAGCAACACTGAAAATTACAATTGATATCATAGGATGACATTTACAAAAGGTTTCAGAATGCAACTACCACAATGGGCCACGATACATAAGATTCTGTTGAGTATTAAAAGAGATTTTGCATGCAAAACACTTCAAACTATCTCAGGAACAAGTAAGTTATTGGTCATTTATTGCTTAGTATTATTTACTGGCTAACTTTCTACCTTATCCTTAAGTGAAAGTGATAGCTACTAATTTGGCATATTTTATAGGAATAAAATCATTCCAATGAGCCATCAGACTCTAAAGAAAGGTAATAAATACTTAATGGTAAATTTGAAAAATATCCACGAGCTACAGGACAAACCTGTTTTGAGGGTTTTAGGGTATTCATATAAAACATTTATGAATTAGTGTAGTGGGAAGAGTTATGTTTTCAAAGTTTCAATTTTTGTTAATATGAAATACTAATAAAACTCACAGGATAAAGAAAAAAAAAGGAAAACAGTGAAATTCCCCAATCACGGCTGGGCATATCTCCACCTGCTCCTTGAGCAGAGTGAGTTACCTGATCAACGGTCATTATGGCCCAGCATACACCCTTTGGACACTCTTTTCTCTAGCACTCCTCCTCCGATTTCACTGTTTTAAACACCAGATTTAGTACATCAGAGAGAAACCACGCGGCTCCAAGCACTGGAGGAGGTGTTCACACCGAGTTATTGCTGTGCTTGCCTCCTGCAGAAGGCTAACCACAGGAGAAAGAGCAGTCATAGACCTAAGGGTGAAAGGTTGTGTGGTGCAGAGGCAAGCAGGAACAGAAGTGAGCTGCTCTCCCCATTCATTCTTGAAGGGCTCAGAGGTGGAAATCTGACCAGGTCCCTCCAACTAATGCCTTGTCATCATGCCAAGTGTCACATGTCACCCGTCAGGGGGGCAGTCTATAACTTGACTTCAGGGTTCAAGGGAGGGCTCTCACTGGACTATGCATTTCAAGATATCCTGTAGGCATTATCTTGTACAATTAGTGTGCAAAGCCCACCGGTGCCCACTGCCCAGCTTTTCCTCTTCTAAGACTCACAGCTCTAAAACAACACTATGAGTGAGCTTTCGGGGCTTAGTGATGGAAAGTTTGGTTGAAAGGGGCAACACAGGTGCTCCTACAACCCTTACCTCAAATGTGCCAAGACTCTGGCGCCTGCATTACTGGTTTGGGGCTCTTACAAGGCCAGCCTTTCCTGGGGAGATTTCCAAAAACTGCCTGTTAGTAGTTTGGGGGAGAGAGAGAAAAAAAGATGGAGAGAGAGAGAGAGCAAAAACAAGTTCATTCCTTTTGAGGAATTCAGCATAATTTTTGTGGTCCAAGACAGAGTCAGAAAATGCCAGATTTGCAATAAATGTCACCTTTTTGGTGGTGCTGTGGGTGGACAGATGGTTAGTGGTTCTGTTGATAGTGGTGATGGGGGAGGCATGGAGAAAAACCCCAATAAACTTACAGAGGAGTTCCTTTAAGCTCTTCTTTGGCATTAACAGTGACACTGCTTCATGGCCATGGACATAGCCTCATGAGCAGAGATTTTTTTCTAATAATATTTAGATGCCATGTTAATAAAAGAAATATTTCTAATATATACTCACAGAATTACTGCTTCTAGAACTTTAGGGTCTTTGAAGGAAACAAACATACAGCAGTCTTTTTTATTGCAAGATCTCCTGAAAGTTTTATTACTTCTCCTACCCCCAAAATGGCCAGGATATTGTGAAGCATCTGAGCTCTGGCTGTCTGAGCTGTGGGGCAGGAAGCCCCATCTCCCCTTTCTGACACATTATTCACATGGAGAAGTGAGTACTTTGCTTCTTTTGCTGACAACAGTGCTCCATTTAAACACTCACAGGAGGACTTGATGCACAGGAGTCTCACTGCATTTTAATGTAAAAATAACAGGAGAGAAACAGTGACTCTCCAAACTTGTCTTATAATACATCTTGAAACATGGCTCTTCTGGCAGCCTGGCCCTCTAGCAGGGAGAAGGAAAACAAAAGCTGTTGATCTTGGGAACAAGACGTTTACCAACACCTTTCTAGTGCACCACCCTTGCCCCAAATGCAAGCACACACCTTCACACATGCACTCACGCTCGTATTCTACCTGCAAAGAAGTGGGCACTTCTTTTTAGATCGAGCCGGATACATAGAAAGGAGGAATCCTGAAAAGAGAACGTTGGTGTCTAGGTCATGTCACAATGACCCCTAGGAGTGTGTGGCTCTGTGAGTGTGGCTGGGATGTGAGCCATCTTTCATTTTCTTACAACACTGGAACCTCAGCTACCAAATTTGCAAGTAGCAATTTGCATTTCAATGCCATTTAAAGTGTTATAAATTGCTATAGTTACCTCCAATATTTATTCTTTCATTTTATACATTCATTCACTTACATATGTGTGGTGGTTTGAAAGAAAATGGCCCCCAAAGGGAGTGGCACTATTAGGAGGTGTGGTTTGTTGGAGTAGGTGTGACATTGTGCAAGGAAGTGTGTTACTGTGGGGGTGGGCTTTGAGGTCTCCTATGCTGAAGCCACACCCAGTGTGGCACCGAGTTGCTTCTGTTGCCTGTGGATGAAGATGTAGAACTCTCAGCTCCTTCAGCACCACGTCTGCCTGCACACCACCATGCTTCACACCATGACAATAATGGACTCAACTCCTGAAACTGTAAGACAGCTCTAGTGAAATGTTTTCCTTTATGAGAGTCTCAGGGGTCATGGTGTCTCTTCATAGCAATAGAAACCCTAACTAAGACAGTAACTTAAGTCTGTATTGAATTTAAAGTGTGTTCCAGTAATTATCTAAGTACCAGATGGATAGAAATGAATTCAACCCTTCATGATCTCAAGTGTGTCCTCATTTTAACTCTAGAGAATAGACTGAGGAGGTATGGCTTGCTAATTACAACAGAACAAAGTCAGTGCTGGAACAGAAATAACAGGAGAGAGTCCTTATTGCCCAGAAGAGAATTTGCGTTTAGCACAGTCTAAGAGTGATCAGAAGCTATTAGAATTTCTGCAGAAAACACAATCCCAAGTCTACATCCAGTTACGGGCATCAGCCACACTAAAGGGTTAATAGAAGCAAAGAGTTTTTAAGCTTCCCCAATCTGTGCAAAATCAAGGAGTTGAGAATAGTTTGAAAGAGATTTGAAGAGGCTCAATATTACCAAAAGGTGTCTGTACAGGAAGGAGGAGAATGCTTGTTAGTGAGCCCATAAGAGGTGAGGACCATCTCCAAGGGCCTTCCTATGACACTCTGAACAGCGTGGATTCATATTTCCTGTAACTGTGTGCCACACAATGGTTTGAACAAATGTGTGACATGGCTGCCTTGTTATTTTCAGTAAAGTATTATCTTTAGAGGAAGAATTTGAGCAGTTGTATCTTGGTAAATATTTAACCTGTCTGAAAATTATTTAAAAAAAAAAAACCTCCATAATCATGCTGGTTGATTTCCAGGGGTGTCAAATACCCACTAGGAGACACATTTTAAACTGGTAGCACTTACCTCAGGCTTGGAAAGTGAAGAGCACAGCTCGTTCTTGTGAGCCACTACAAGTTGGCTCCAGCCAATCCCTGAATTGGAGGGAGGAAACAGGAAGAAAGAAAATTCACATTGGGGCTCATCTAACCAGGGCAAAAGAGTAAAATAGGTCCAAGCTCCACAGTCCACTAATGGTTCAGCCTCCCTGAGTGAGCCGAAGATGAGAAACAGGAAGACAGCATCCGTGTTTCCACTTGACTCTTGGGCTTCATGCCCTTCTAGGGAAGAGAGAGGTGGTGGAATACATCCTTTAAATAGAGGTGGTTAGTTGTCAGAGATGTAACAACTCTTTGGCGTACTCATGTCCGTGTGGTGAATTCTGGGAGCTAAGAAAAGAATGCACATCTGAAAATGAGGTATGGTCATATGTAGGAGATCTGTCTCTTGGTGCTGATGAGAAAAGCAAGTGGACCAGATGGACTAGACACACTCACCACCACCCCAGTGAAGTTCCTTCTTTAGCAAGGCTGCATGTCCTAAAAGCTCCAGAACATTCCCAAATCGTTCCACCAACTGAGTACCAAGTGTTAAAATATATGATTCTATGGGAACATTCCTCATTCAAGCCACAAAACTGAGAATGTCAGGGGTAATCAACTGTAAAGAGTTAAATCAAGAAAACACAGTACTCATGTTTCTTCGGCTTTTTCTTGGGCTCTTCTCCCACCCATTCCTATCCACTCACTCCATTTGTTTGTTTTGTCCTATTCTGGTTTGTTTGTTATTATTTTATCTTATGTTATTATTATTATTACGATTTTAAGATGCTTATTTGTATTCTAATGAAAGAGTGGATGGGTTTAGATTTGGGTGGGTGGGGAGGATCTTAGAGGAACTGAGGAAGAGGAAACTGTAATCAAAATATATTGTATGGAAAAAAGTCTATTTCCAACAAACAAAAAAAGAAAAGATAACTGAGTAATTAAACTTACAGCAAATACCTCCTTGCTGGCGATCATTTCCCCAGTATGCTGGGCCATTCTTTCACCATTGTTTCATTCAGCATCTCAGATGATCACACATTCGTGTCAAGTCCCATGAAGCCCCAGATGCTGGAGGTTTTGGATTTGAGTCAGTCTCAGCTGATACCAGAGAGCAGATCAATAGGTGCAGTAAAGAAGAGTTCAAAGCAGTCTCCATTATTTAAAGGACTTAGCAATCATAATGGCCTTCCTCATGTTGGGGGGAGGTGCTCAGCTCTGTTCCTGGGACAATGCACAGAAGGATCCCTGCCCCCCAACATTTTGATAAGAACTTACTCTTAAATTATCTGGTGCATGTGGCAGTACTTCTTGGGTATATATTATTGGCAAGGGGGGAGAAAAAAAGACAAGATCTTTGCCTTTTATAGAACTCAGTGTCTAGAAGTGGGGAGGGGGAGACAAGACAGCAGATGGTACGTTCGATGTAGAAAAATGCTGTGGGGGAAAATAAGACAGGGAAGAGGCATCGGGGAGAAACTGCCATTTTTACTGTGGTGGTCAGGGAAACTCCGACACATACTAAAAGATCTCAGTGCAGTCTCCTGAGTCATAATGACTAAGCGTGAGCAGGAACCCATGTAAAAGCCGAGTGCCTTGTTAAGTTCCCTTAGGAACTTATTCTCATTTAAGGACACTCCAGGGCCTGATTTTATATCCTAATTTTGGCTCGTGAGTCTAGTTTATTTTGCATCACGATTAGTTAATGACTAAACCTTCTTTCCTCAGTGTCCCAGAATGAATACCTATCACCAAGTTGCCATAAGCAACCAGATGGAGTCTGTGCAACTACCCCTCTGACTTTTTCTTTTTCTTTTTCTTTTTCTCTGTTTGGTTTTTCTGGCCTTTGAGAGGGAAGTATTTGGAATATGTTAAAATGTTAACCTCTATAATGTCTCACCCATTCTGTGTCCTTTCATTGCTTAAAAAAAAAAAAAAAAATGGCGCACAGGCAATTTCAGTTCCTTTGCAAGTAATTTTTCCCCAGAGCATGGCTGTTTCCTGGCTGAGAGTTGGCTGAAGCCAAATCCTGATTTGTTAGCTTGAGTCTGTTTGGGTATCCTGGGACCTGGCTGGAAGGGTGCTCATGGGAGTCCAGGTTGTGGGGCATCAGGGGTAGATGTAGGTTATAATGAGGTCCCACTGGTCTTTTGAAAAATAACCTTCCTTGGATAAGATTCAAGGCAGACTTACAGTCATGGAATTTGGCAAAAGTCATTCTACCTAGCATACAAGAGAAGACAAAAATGAAAACCAACTTTAATAGTGCAATCTCATATGAGATGCTGGAGCCAAAGTCCTTGGGGTGATATCATGAAGAGAATCATTTTGGAAACTGGATAACTCATGCCTTGTTTATTTAACACACACAGAAATTTGTGTTTGTGTGTGTGTGTGTGTGTGTGTGTGTGTGTGTGGTGTGTGTAGTGTGTGTGTGGTGTGTGTGTGCACGTGTGTGCACGTGCACACTCATGTTGGAGCCAGAGGTGATATCCTGTGTTTACCTCAATTGTTTGCCACCTTAATTTGAGATAGGGTCCTTCACTGAACTTGGAGCTCATTAATTTCATTAGGCTGTGTGGCCAGTGAGCTTCATTTCTCTATCCGTCTCTGTCTTCTTCCATTGTTGGGGTTACAGACACATATTACAACACAACACCCAGTTTTTATATAGGTCCTAGGAATATGAACATAAGTCCTCATGTTTGCACAGCAGACACGTTACCGTTCAACCATCTCCCTTTCCCCTAAATGAATGGTACACGCGATAAAGATGTTAACGATACCCAGATTACATATGGAGCAATATGATGATCAGGCTTCCTCCCAGGAGGTATTTTCTTGAATAGGGGTCTGTTGACTAGAGTCGGCTAGCAGATTTCCTCAGAAAACAGTCAACTAGCAAATGATTCAGGCTTCACAGCCATTATGATTTCAACTGCATGAATATAATAATTCATATGCAGCTGTAGACAATGTGCAAATGAATTATCATACTGCAGTCTATTAATTCTTTATAAATTCTAAAATCTGGGTTTCATAACCTTTTCATGTTATCACAGCATATTATTATTTTAAATTTTTATTTCAATTAGTTAGCTGTATAAGATACCCTGAGTTTGTGGGTCACATAAAAACCAGGTAAACTGGGTTGGCCTACGAATTATGGTTTGTCAGCTCTTGAGCTAGATGGGTCAAGCAGCAGTTTTGGTGGGTTTCCTGATGGTTGTATAGTGGATGCTGCAGCCTCTGTGTATTTAATAGATGGATTCCCACATTTCCCCTGGGAAGGTGGGGCCAGTTACCAAGTTTTCCTCTTCAGTTTCTTTGTAAAATGAGCATGGTGGGAGGCTGGGAATGTAGTTTAGTTGGTAGAGTAAGTAAGACTAGACTACAAGAAGCGCTGAGTTTAGTTTCCAACATGACATACATTGGGCATGGTGGCTTATGACTGTAATCCCAGAATTAGGGAGATGAAGATGGTCAAACCAGTAGTTCAGTATCATTTTACTACAGAACAAGTTCAAGAGCAGCATGAACCCTTGCTGAAAACAAAAATGAGCAGGGTGATACTTGCCTTGGGTGGGTGGCGTAGTCATTAAATTAAGGGATGTTGACAAAGCAAGACAGCACAGTGCTTGTCCATAATAACCTCTTAACTAATTTTGTTTATTATTAGCATAGTGCTTGCTAATGTTCCCCTTTCATTTGAAAAATAATTTGCTCTTGAAAATTAACCTCCTAAGGGCAAACACACAGCTAAGGACACCGAGGATGCCAAGAATCGTGCCTTGTCTTGCCGATATGGGTTCCTTCTTGTAGCAATGCCTTAAGCTACAGAGAAAATTTATCCCTGTTGTGAATTCTTGTGCTTCTGTGGCTTGTCTAAGGAACTGGCAGTACAAGCTGGCCTTCCCTTCTGTGGTTGTTTTAACTTGTCATTTTTGGTTGAGGTCCAACATGCCTAGGACGACTTCTTGATGTGTCAATTTGCTGGGCAGTCAGCTCTTCAGTAAGGGGTCTTCTGAATTCTTTCCTACCAACCATGAAGACTTGTGAGCATTTGACTACTGTTGGTCATCAAGAAATTATAAAGGACCTCTGAAAAGCCATTTCTTTCCTGACACTCTACTTTCTCTTTCATATGTTGTTTGACTGTATGCATTGGGTCATGGTTAGATATGTTCAGATATATAGTAATCATTCACCCTGGGGAACTCTATCCTGGATTGTCAGCAGAAAATGATTGACCTCACAACTCAATATCATAGCAAGTGACAGAAGAAGCTGCAGAAAAGAGATCTTATATAGAAGCCCAGAGGCAGAGCAAGAAGTAAACAGGCCAAAGACCTCAGAGACATGGGGACATCTGCCTGAATCACTTTTGTTACCCACCTTTGCAGAGCGGGGGACCCTTATACTCTTATAAGAGCTGTGGTTTTTATATACGTACATATAAATGTTTATTATATTTGCTACTAACAGAATGTAAAAATTAAATACTAAAAATTAACTAAATCATATTTGTTTTTAAATATGCATGTCTATATGCTTATATTGGTGCATCTATAATAGAATATACATATAGAGAAACCAGTGAAGCCAATATTTAGTGTTGAGATTGTTGACATTGAGAAAAGACTGTCAGCATAATGAGTGATGAAGTAGGACGTGGGCTTGTAGCTGTGTACCTAGCATGCATGAGCCATTGGTATGATTTCCAACTGAAATCACTGGGAAGTTAGCCCAGTACTGGGCAATGGAGAAATGTTCTGATAAAGTAAATAGTGTTTTTTTTTTAACAGCAAAAATTATGAACCCTTGTGTATTGTTTGGGGAAAGTGTAAAATGTATAGTTATTATGGATAAAAATATAGTGGTTTCTCAAAACAACTTAACTTAGCATTTCTATTTGATCCAGCAGTTCCACCCTTCAGATATACAAGAATGAACTGGATGCAGGGACCCAGTCATCTATTTTATAGCCATGTTCACAGCAGCATCTTTTAGCTAATGAGAAAGTGGAAGCAGCCCAGTCATTCACCAATGATTGGATGGATAGTCAGTGTATCTATGTATGCAATGGAATACTATTCAGCTCTAAAGGGCATAAGAGCTGAACCTTAAAGACATTATGCCGTGCAAAAGTAGACAAAGGCAAAATTACAGAAAAAAATATGGCTTCATTTATAACAAGCTTCTAGAATAGTGAAATTCATAATGAGGGTATGATGAGGGTACTAAAGACTGGGTGAGTAGACAATAATGGAGAGTTACTGTGTTTAGTGAGTAGAGATTTTTAGTTTAGGAAGAGAAAAGATCTATAGGGCATACTGATGGTTATATAACCTGGCGTGGTGATTTGAAAGAAAATGGCCCCCAAAAGGAGTGGCACTATTAGGAGGTGTGGCCTTGTTGGAGGAAGTGTGTCACTGTGGAGGCAGGCTTTGAGGTCTCTTTTGCACAAGCTTCCCTCTGTGTGATAGTCAGTTGACTTCCTGTTGTCTGCAAGATGTAGGACTCTCAGCTACCTCTCTCTCTATGTCGGCCCACATATCACCATGTCCTTCATCATGATGATAATGGACTAAACCTCTGAAACCGTAAGCAAGTCACCCCATTTAAATGTTTTCTTTTTTTTTGGTGTCCCTGCCCCCTAAATTTTTTTTATAAGGTTACTATGGTTATAGTGTCTCTTCACAGCAATAGAAAACCCTAACTCAGATATCTGGTATATTTAATGTCACTCTAACATACATTGCAAAAACTCAAGATCGTAAATTTTATGTTACATATAGTTTGTCCAACTTTTGAAAGCTTTTTAAAGGGAAGAAAGAAAGGGAGGCAGGGGAAGGGAGAGACTGAGTCACAGGAATAATGGTATGAACTGAACTCTTCAAGTTTCCCACTAGAAATGTCTTGGTTTGGGTTTAGTGTCTCTGCAAGATGTGGATTAAATATTTTATTTGCTCTTTTCTCTGACCAGGCAACAAGGCGGCACTAGGGAAAATTGCACATACTATGCAACAGTCTATCTTGATAAATATGCTCTATTGGACAGAAGCTAATGACAAGCTGGTTCTAAAGTTATACCAAATACTAGTGTCTGGATAGATGATCTTGTCTGTTATAGGAGTGAACAGCACACTAAAGGGTTGATTCAGGACTTGTCAAAAAGAAAGGAGCTTGTCTAACATTAGTATATTACTAGAGGCTTCATTTCTTCCTCCCATCCCCACTTCCTTCAACTGCACACTCACCCCTAACAGCCACCTGTCATTTATCTTTAAGAACATGTTTTGCCTTCGAGGTGGTGGGAAATATCTGATGAAGAGGTGGTAGTATTTCATTTGTGGTGAAGTGATACAGTCCTGATGTACACAATGCCTTCGATCCTACCCATTGACTGACTAGTGAAGTTCATGGTCAAATACAATCTTACCACCAACTCTAAATGCAAGTGTAGGCTATTGGGCTTAGAGCTCAGGTGTTCTTGGTGCTCATCCATCCATCCATCCATCCATCCATCCATCCATCCATCATCCATCCACCCATCATCCATCCATCTATCTATCCATCCATCCATGCATACATTCATTGATTCATGATCCCCTTATGTTTATTTCTCCTTTTCTGTCTTTTAAAGGAAAGATGCAGTTAAACAAGGAATAAAGAAGAGTAAAATAAAACATGATGAAGAAAAGAGTAAGTCTGAAAAAAATACGCCAGACTGCTTTTATTTTATTTTTTTTCTATATAGCACTCTGGGAAATTTTGAAGGGGAAAAAAAAAGATTTAAGAAGTGATATTTTTGAACTCCAGCCAAAAGCAAGCCATCAAAATGGGACACTGTCTCTTTAAGTACAGGCTTATACCAGCTAAAGGAAATTAATTAAGTATCCAAGGCTGGTGTGGCGCCATGGGAAGAATACACAATCTAGGTCTCGCATGCCAAATCCAAAATGAAAATTAAGGTGATCCGTCATATTTGGCTGTTTTTTTAAGACAGAATATATATTTTCCAAAGTTGACTAAGCAATTACCCAAATTAAAGAAACTGGAAAAGTAAACAGTGGTAAAAAATGCTTTTACTTTTTTAGTGTGTAAATTAGCTCAAAACGTGCGCCTTTTATTATCTTCACAACAAAAAGAAAGGAACAAAAGTAAACCAAACAGGACCTCTCTAACCTTCTTAAAGCCACCATCTAGGAAAATTCATGTACGACCTTTGCAGATGGTACGGTTTCCAAAATCTTAAATTTAAGGTGGGCCAGGCTCCACCTAGGCCCTGAGGAAGAGGCATCAGTATGTCGGGGTTTTGGGAAGGTCTCCCCTTTCTGAAGGGTGAGTGTCCAAGCTTGATTTACTGTGCATGCTTGCCGGCAGCCAGATGGTTTTCTCCTGCACCCCCAACTCCCACTCTGCAGACCACTCAACTTGGGTCCTACCATATGGCCGCTAACGAGCCTTGCTATGTGGCCTTGAGGTTGTACTGTTCTCTGGCAAAGGCTATGGAAGGCAAAGAAGGAATTTAGATGGAGAAACTTCCATAAAGAGGTCAACTGAATGCCCTGGAACACACCAAAGACAGCCTGTGTTCTGTTTTTCTTTCAAAAACCCATCTAAAGGTAGGTTTCTGCCATCTTTCTTCAGTGTGTGTGAGAACATCAGAGGCAAAGCTCCAGAGAAACCATTTCTTTCATGACACCTTAGCTGGAAGTGGATGCCAGGACCTGCTCCTCATCCACGGAGATCACTGCAAGGGTAGGAGGTATGAGGCAGCTGGTTCCGTGAGAGCCTTATTAAATCCTGGTTTGAGTCAGACAGGTTCAGTTTTGCATGCGAGCTGGAACACTCTCTATATGTCCAGTTGCTTAATTTCCTTGGTAAGTTGTGAAGTCAATTAAAACATAGGAACAAGAGCGGCTATATTGTTAGGTGCACTCATTCCCTAGGGCTACTCTACTGAATTAGCTAGTGGCTATGAATATCTTCACCCACATGCTAGAATCTAGAAATTAAAATCAAGGTCTTAGCACAGCTGGATCATCTCCTCACTGAGGATTCTAGGGGGACCATTTCTGGGTTCTTTTCTCTTAGTTTGGTGTCACCAACAACCCTCTACATTTCCTGGCTTACATCATCATCCCCTTCCCTGGCCCTTTTGTCAGGGCATCCTCCCTCTGAAGACTCAAATTCAATCCCTGGATCCCACATAGTGGAAGGAGAGAAATTACTCCCACAACCTGTTCTCTGACCTCCACACATAGCTACAGCACACACAAGCCCTTCATCCCACACAATAAATAAATAAAAAGTGTAAAAAATTAAAAAAGAGTTTTGAAAGTAGTATTTTGTCCTGTCCTTGTTGATATCTGAGAAATTTATTAATTTCTGTAAAAAGATGATCTAGGACAAACATTCATCGACAATCTCTCTAGTGATTAAAAACCGAAAAGATTAAACTCCTTCATCTATGGTAGAGCTGATCCCTAGAGTGTTAAGATTCATGGAAATGTGCTACATTGTGAGACTCACCTTTCCCCTCATTTCTGACCTTGAACTTGAATACAGATGGGTTGTTGTTATATGGACTTGGGAAGAAGGGCCATGTAATACACTGACGCTATGGTGTGTGAATGTGTATCAGGCCATGCAATACACTGACACTGTGGTGTGTGAATGGCATATAACAAAAAATGCAGAGGGCAAGAGAGGCTAAGTGAGTGGTACAAGGTCAGCTGATGCACGTCGCAATGGATGAGCAAGTGCTTGAAGACCCAAGTGTGTTCAGATGACTGTCCACTTCAGTGTGCATGTCTTTCTGTCCACTTGAAAAGCTGATCCACACTGTAATGCAGGAAAAGGTCCTCTTATACTGTCAGCCACTAATAGAGGAACTGTGAGCATCCATTAGCACCATCTCACCAACAAACCCCCTTCTCTCTACTCCCTCCATTTAGCTCCCTGCTGATTGGTTCTTGTTTTGTTCTCTGTGACCTCAGAGGCCTCACAAGGAGCAGGACAATTTTATCTACTTGTTCCTTAAACTGTAGGTCTTAGAAGAAAATGAATTTTTGCTAAACAGGACTCTCACTGTCTTGAACCATAGGAAGAAGCTGTCAAGGTAGTATTTAAAACAAGACAGAGCTCTTAAACATACCATGTATGAAGCTATTGAGATGATCGGAAAGGTCAAGCACATTTGAATCATCAAAGCTGAGTTCAAATCAGGCTTTCATTGTGGACCTTTGAACAGACTTATTTTGTACCATTTTTATGGTGGTGATAATGTGGTGAAACTTGGATAAAATGCCAAGAGTTATTCAAAAACTCCATGAGATAAGATCATTAGTATTGTTGGTAAGTGTGTGTGTGTGTGTGTGTGTGTAAGTGCATGTGTATGTGATGTATGTGTACATGTGTGTGGGTGTGCATACCTTGGCATATGCAGAGGCCAAAGGAGGAAAATGGGTATCATGAGTTTTCATTCGCCACCTTACCCCCTTGATACAGACTCTTTCACTAAATGTAGAACTGGAGGCCAGCAAACTCCAGTGATTCTCCTGTCTCTGTCATCCATAGCCCTGGAGTTACAGGCACACACATAACCTAACTTTCTACATGGTGTTGGCAATCTAAAATCAAACATTTCTACTTGCACCAAAGTACCTCTTGCCCACTGAGCCACCCCAGTAGCCCTAGAATTTATGATTACTGAACTCAGATATATCCCTGGAACGTTAATAGCACTTATGCCATCACAGTAACCTGCTGATTAAGCAGTAAAATGCTTGCTAAAACAAATTAAAGGAGCACAAGCCCCCTGCCCCCATTCCCAACTGCTAATCACTTAGTGCAATATTAGCACAGATGTGAGAACCACAGTCGGTCAGTACACTTTCCAAGAGAAAACTGCCAGAACAGTGGTTCTCAGACCAAGGTGAACACGAGGCCCTTTTCAGGCTTTCGCAAACACCCAGCATTCTGGGCATCTTCCCTGGAATATTGGTGAATACATTAGTGTGGTCCACAGCTCTGGAGCCAGGCTGCTGTGCCAACTCTGGAACTCCTCTCGCTGCTAGGGGACTTTATGAAAAGTTCACTCCCCTGCTTCTCTTCTCCCAGTTTCTCTGCATCTACAATTTTTCTTTGTACAGATAATTTACTCTATAGTGGGAGGGTTAACATTAGTTCTTGCCCAACACAGAGGAAAGGCTCAACAATTGTTTGTGCTTATTGGCAGGCAGGAGCCTTTGTGGCAGACCAGAAAAAACTCTCTGGTAGACTGACAGACTTAGCTGAGAAAAATTGACTCAAATATTGTCAGATCATAATATGAAATTTTACATAGAAATAGTTCATCTCACATTATAAATGCTTAATTCCCCAACTTTTGTGAGAGGCAAAGAAAACTTATCTGTGTACAATTAAAGAAATAATTGGTACTTTTATATTTAAGAAAATTAAAGAATAGCTGCTGTGGTAATTTGAATGTAATTGGCCTGTATAATCTCATAGGGAGTGGCATTATTAGGAGGTATGGCTTTGTTGGAGGAAGTGTGTCACTGTGGGGGTGGACTTTGAGGTTCCCTATGCTTAGCATACTGCCCAGTGAATCAGTCAACTTCCTGTTGCCTGCAAATTGCAGGACTCAGCTATATTATGTATTCCTGTGCTGCACTTACATGCTCCCTGATGTGATGATAATGGACTAATCTCTGAATCTGTAAACTGCTACCCCAGTTAAATGTTTTCTTTATAAGAGTTGTATGGTCAGAGTGTCTCTTCACAGCAATGAAAACCTAACCAAGACAGAAATTGGTATCAGGAGTAGGGTGTTGCTGTGATAGGCCTGACCATAGGTTTGTTTGGAGGAATTTGGACTAAGGGAGCTGTGTTTTGTTATACATTATATACATATGCATATGTATTATATATCTATTTATATGTAAAATCTTTGTAAAAGTGATCTGGTCATTAAGGTATTTAATATAGCATTTAAACATTATCTTTATCTTGTGAAAAGTTTTCATTCCCATTCTCATTTTGCCCAGACAGGATTATTTCTTTATTTTTGGTTGTATAAGACATAATTCTGTGTTTATGAAGAGTCCTTGTTCACACTGGGTCTGGTGGCTCACTCCTGTAGTCTCCGTGCTCCAGAGGCAGAGGTAAGAGGATCACTGTGAGTTAGGGGTCAATGTGGTCTACATAGTCAGCTCTGGCACAGCAAGGGCTCCATAGTGATACCACATCTTAAAACAAACAAATAAATAAAAGATCTATGCAAATGTACTTCTGCATTTAATTTAATTACGTGGAAATGTGCCTCCCAAACAATTCAGGCTATTGCTATTCCTCTTGATAGCCCACAGAAGCAGGTGATAAGGTGCTGTAGTTGAAGAGACCACATACATTTGCTATACAGTGTAGAGAAAGAAACTGGGAATGAGCTGAAAGTCTGCTCCCTATTGGTTGGCTTCCATGTTGTCAGAACATTCTATATAAGCTGTTGTGGGAGCCAAAGTATTAATGGTGTTGTTCAGCTGTGAATCCTATATACTACTAGACAAGATGTGCCCACTGGTAAAGATGGCCCTACTGTTATGGGAATAACCAATCATTCTGGATTGAATTTGAGGCCTGCTCCACAGGAGGGAGGGCGTGCCTGGTACGGTAAACCCAGTCAAAAACCCCATGGGAGGTCATAGTCCCTCACTACTATTTAGTTAAACTGACATGGCACCAAACTGCTGACTAAATATTTATGTTTATACCCACAGACAAATAAATGCTACTTTCATTCTTAATCACAGAAATGTCTTTTTGCTGTGAATGATTTTGAACACAAAATCTCATGACTGCTCAACATTTTTTAAATAAATAATGACTGAGTGCTGTACTTGGCCCTAAACATGACATTTATTCCACTCTCTCTTGTGTTCAGGAAATATTGCAGAAGAGGGAATGGAAAAATATATAAGACCATAAGCTAGAGAAGACAACAAAATGCTTCTTAATTGAATACCATAGTGTTGTGGGATATTTATACACTGTGTGAAGATATATTGCTATGATTGGTGTAATAAAAATTTGAATGGCCAATAGCTAGGCAGGAGAGGATAGGAGGGACTTCTGGGGAGAAAAAGGAAGAGGAAGAATCTAGGTACCTGGAGTCATCAGACAGATGCAGAGGAAACACAATGGGCAGTATGGAAATGAGGTAACAAGTCACACAGCGGAATGTAGATTAAATAATATGGGTTAATTAAGTTTTATAAAAACTAGTCAGGAACAAGCCTAAGCTATGGCCGATCTTTCATAATTAATAATAAGTCTCCATGTCATTATTTGTGGGTTGGCAGCCTAAATAAAAATTTGACTACATATGGCATCTAACATGGATGTTTGAATATCCAAATATAGGGCTTGAAAAAGCTATGAAAAGTTCTGGACGAGGAGTCAGACCCTGGCTTCCTAGTCCCACAGTCTCTCAGGAAGGCTGGTGCTTGATGTACTGAGGCGCAGCTCCTGGCCACTGCCTGGGGACTTGAGCCAGCTGCCAGTGCTGAACCATGCAACGGACAGACTGACCCTTTAAAGTTTGACTCACATGGTCAGAGAACACTGCTGATATGTGGAAAGCCAGGTCCAGACATAAAAAAAAAAAACATCTAAAAAGGTGCAGTATGCTTGAAAAGGTGCTTAGGTGATGAAGAAAAATAGAAAGAATCTAGTTTAAAAATAATGAAGTCCTTAAAGAGAGAGTAAAGTAATAAAAAAAATAAGCTGCATAAAGATGGGAAATACTATAACACAGGGATTTTAGACTATATATGGTGCTTTGTTAATTCTAAGTTATTTGAATCCTAATGAACAGAGAATGACAGCTTCTGAGAGAAATTGGATTGTGGAAGGGACTGATGAATGAAACCAGCCTAGATACTTAGGAATGTCTTAGCTTCAGAACCAAAGTTGGACAATGTGTTGAGTTGGGGGAGAGGTTGTGCTTTTATTTCCATAGGAAATGAAAGCTATGGATTCCTTCAAAGTTAATTGAGGTCAGATTTGTTTGGGGTAGACCTCCTGAAGATCTTGGCTACAGACATGAGGGGAAAATCCTTGGAAGTCTACAAGACAGGTGACATGTATGCTGATCTCTTGACAAGGGAACAGCTCTGAGACTAGATGAGACATGATAAATCTTTTTGGCTACAAAGTCCTCATGACTTATTATTGCATGCCATTCTTTCATATGGCATGGGTAAAGGTTTACGTTACAATTTGGTTATGTAGTCCAAGCAGACTTAAAAAGTTGACAGATGCCTTTTACCTGCTGACACATAAAACATAAAATCATCTTCAGCTGACTTGTGCACACCACACATATCCCATACTTGTGTTAACACAGATATATATGTTACCTTAAAAAGTTTGTGTGTTTTCAGAACAAAAGGACCAGACACTAATAAAGAGAAGTAGCCTAGATGGTCCAGCCACTCAGAATGCCTCTCTTGCAGTTTCCTCAAAATTCTAAATCTAAAATAACTTCAAAGCTGTTAACTGAGATGATCCATCCTCAGAAACCACTCCAGCCAGACTTTAGATAAGCTCTTCCATTACACAGAAACTATACAACAAATGATACAGCTAACTCTCCTAGGACTTTATCATTATCCCAATTTCCTCAGGGTCCCCTAAAGATCCTATTACTCCCCAAGACAACAGGGAACAGCTTAGAGAACATGATGTCCACATTCCCAAGAGGTGGGATGGGTGGTTTTTGGTCATTTGGTGGGTTATGGATGTTTGTCATCATTTAGTGGGTTGGTTGCAAGTTGTTACTGGTCATGGTCAGGGAGGAAATTAAGCAAAGGAGTTTAGATTCAGGGATCTCATTCTGAAAAGAAAAAGGGGGATAGAGAAATGATAGAATAAAAGTGTAGATTATTGAACCTAGTTTTAAACTAAAAAAACAACTATTAGTCTTAAATATTTTACATTAGTATGGATTTCTGCATATTGATACAAATTTAGTTTATATTGTATATGTATATCTACTCTTATTTGAGATATTTTTATATATTGACACAAATTTAAGCTTATTTTTGTTTTAACATGCTGTATATATGTTTCTACTCTTGTGTAAGGTATTATACCTATGTACCTCATTTTTAAATGTAATGGAAAGTTCTAGTCCTTAAAGGCTATTATTATAAACTGTTTAAGATAATTAAGATATGTAGGATAGTAGTCATCTATAATAATGAAATATGTGGTCATATTAGGTATGTTTTCAAGGTCAGACAGAGATATATTTTATATAGATGTCTTCAGACACTTCGAGAAACCTACAGAATATGGCATTTAAGATGTTTTAATAACATAAGGCTTTTCATGACAGTGAGACATGTCTGCTCCTGGCAGCACCAATTTACTTTATAAAAGGATTATGGGCATTGAAAAACCTCTGTATGGAGTTTATTTTCATTTGTGGCAAGGTTAGCCACTGGGCAAAGAAACTACATTTGCCTCAACTGCTGGCAGTATGCTGTCCAAACTGAACAAATGAAGTTGACTGCTGAACTTTGCCAAGATGTGGTAGGCCAGTTATTCAAAATGCCTGCTTCACAGAAAAATCTGTCAGATATTCTAGGCCTCTGGGCCAAAGAAGGATGTCCCAACATTACAGAGGAAATGTGGGTGACTATCTAGGCATCCAGCTGTCTCTGTCATTTCTATAGTTTTAGAAGCTGTTTGTTCTGCACTTACTGTTTACTCAAGTAATATTTTATCCTTCTTGGGTCTCTGATGTGGATTGAAGACTAGATAGTTGTACCATTTTCATTGTTACAAATTCAGAAAAGAAACTTATAAAAGAGATGTAAAGTTCCTAAGGTTGAGAGACATAGAAGCTTAAGTTGTTCATTTAAGTAAATGTTTTAAGGTCTAAAAGGATGTTTTAGGTTGGTAATACAAGTTATGATAGTGGTTTAGGTATAAAACTTTGGATTCATCAAGTTAAGATAAATAATAGAGTATTTTCTCTATATTTGCCAAATACAAATGGACTGGACATTGTGAATGTAGTTCTTATCTGGTAACTATTCTTATTGTATATAGTTTTACTGTGTTAAAATTTAAAAGCTTTCATTTTTATTTAGACAAAATGGGGGAATGTTGTGGAGTATTTGTACACTGTGTGAAGATTTATTTCTGTGATTGGTGTAATAAAGAACTTAATGGCCAATAGCTGAGCAGGAGAGGATAAACAAAATTTACAAGAAAAGAGAGGAAGAGGAAGACAAATCTAGGCATTAGGAGTCACCAGACAGACACAGAGGAAACAGGGTGGGTAGTATGGAGATAAGGTAACAAGCCACATGGCAGACTGTAGATTAAATAATATGGATTAACTAAGTTATAAGAACTAATCTGGAACAAGCCTAAGCTAAAGCTGAACTTTCATAATTAACATGCATGTCATTATTTGTGAGCTGGTGGCCCAAAGAAAAATCTGACTACACTATGGCCATTATAAATAAGACTTCCCAGCACCTATGGTTATGTGCATTGAGCCTGCACAAGACTGGGCCTGCCAACAGCCAATCCAGGATCAGGCAGGGGCTCTTCGTAGGTTGTGGTAAGAACAATCAAAGCCCAGACTTCTTAGTCTTCCAAGTCTGGGGCATAGTTTTCATTCACTCTGCCTGATTTGTTTTGACTGAAGTACTCCTCAGACATGCTGATGCATGACCTACTGGAGTCAACATGATCCATAGATTAGGAGAGTATTTAACTTGAAGACTATCACTGTCTGGAGTAGGTTTTAACCACACTTAAATAGTGGTGGTGGTAGTGGTGGTGGTGGTGGTGTGCATGTGTGGCAAGAAAAGAGTCATGGTTTAAGTCCTATAAATTTTCACTGTTCTAAAAGATTTGGTTAAGAATTTTAGTAAATGTCCTTGTTTTCATAAATTTTACATTGGAAGCAAAATTCCACTATTTAATAATGGCTATTCTTCTGGCAAGAGTCACATGTTAGAAAAGAAGACTCATGGAGAGAGAAATTTATTAAAAATGTTTTAAAGTCTTTGGCACAGAGTCACCATGGCAAGTTCAAATCTAGCCTTTATCTTCTTTAGAGCAAAATAAATACAATTTTTTAAATGCTATCTTCATCTCTGATAAGGCACACGGCTTACAGGAGTGGGAATATGTCAAAACATTATGAAGATATTAGGGCTGTGTAACATGATGGATACATGCAGGGAGAAGGCCTGGATCTCAGGTACCCAAACCTGTTCAATAGTGGATAAAATCACTGGGGAGAGAGCTGGGACAAACAAGACCCAGAGTAGTTTCTTAAACATTCTTTGGGATTAAAAGCTGTGATGAAGTGGATGAATCTACAAGGAAATTGAAAATGGAAATCAGAGAAAGGAAGAATTTCAATGGGTTGTAGGGAATGATAATGTTTTATGTGCAGAAAATATTTTAAAGTGGTGTTGTGAGGATGGCTCAGTTGTTTAAGTGTTACACAAGCCTGAGGACTTGAGTTTGGATCCCACAGTGCTGGGCATCTGTAACTCCAACAGGGGTAGGAGTGGGGTCAAGAGGATCCCTAGAGTTCATTGGCTGGTAAGCATAGTCTAATCAAAGAGATCTAGGTTCAACAAGAGACTCTGTCTCCAAAATAAGGTGAAGAGTGATAGGCAAAGATGTCTCAATCAACCCCTGTCCTCACCATGGTTGCGCAAGCATATTCACGTGCATCTACATCCACACATGCACATACACAGACATGGACACATACCACACATGTATATACACATACATATGCAAAAGTAAGCTAATCAATAAACAAAAATAAACCATACTTGAAACACTGATTTTGAGATGTCATGATAGAAGAACACTGAATTATCTAATCCTGTGACATTGAAATCTAAGAGATGTGATGTGATTGACTTGCCAATGGGAATTGTTAATGTGAGGGCTGGGTAGGTAGAGTTTTATTAGATGTTGGGGGCATGAGCATTAAGTAACTTGTTGTAGGTGCACATCTGTAGGCAGAAGGTGACTGACTACAAACTCAATCCCATTTTTAATGTAAGGGAGGGATATCAGCTACTTTCTCTTTGCAGTGACAGCCTTCCTGGCTAAAGAAACTTCAGGGACAAAGGGTTTATTTTGGCTCACAGCTTGATGGTACAGTCCATTATGGTATGCAAGTGATGAAGACAGGAACATATAGTGGCTAGTGACATTAAATCTAGGGTCAGAAGGAGAGAGAGAGAGAGAGAGAGAGAGAGAGAGAGAGAGAGAGAGAGAGAGAGAGAGGCTAGTATTTCACTCAGCCTTTGCTTTGTGTTCCATCTATGACCCCAGTCCATCGTGTGGTACAGGTACTACCCATGTTTGGTGGCAGTCTTCCCACCTCAGTAACCTGATCTATGATCTCCTTCCAGACATGACCACAGTTTGGCCTCTTAGGTTATTACAGACCTTCTCAAGTTGAAAATCAATATTAATTATCATGGGAGGTAAATTTAGACAGCAAGAAGCCACCAAAGCAAGAAGGTCCCAAGTCTTACTAGAGAGGAAACTCATCCAAAATAAGAGAAAGCGTCAAAGACTCCTTCATCTGCTGCATGGAGGTGAGGACACAGGAAAGGGATTGAAGCAGGGAGAAGGAATGACCTTGGCACTTGTTGCCTGTGGAATTGTGTATAACAAGTCATTTTGTTCCTGGACTCCACCTTCCCTGTCTTCAGTAAGAGGGCATTTAATCCTCCCTGAGAGGTTCCCATGACAAGTGAAAAGGGCAATAGCCAATAAAGTGAAACATTTCCATCACAAAAGGCAAGATGCGTGCTAATAAATGTTCCTTTCTTCTGTTCCTTTGCTCAGTTTTACTTATCTTATTTACTTTCAAGTGTACAGGCAGATTTCTTCAGTGGTTGTTCTGTATACTGCCAGCTCTGCAGGAGCACTGGGTATTTAATTAATGTCACCCACATCATACATCAACTGAGGATCAATGTGAAATGTGGATGTAACATAATCAGACTCTTGTTTAGATATTAATATTCAATCTCTCTGGTAGAGAAGCAAAGTTATGTAAGATAAAATGTGAATGCAAATGTAGGTGTCTAGTTGACAGGATGGTGTCCTTGGAACAGCAAGGACCGTGAAGGAGAGGGATATGAGTCCATGTGAGAGAATTTAGGTGGAGGAGTATATGAGTAGCATTAATGAACAGAACTAGTAGATAAATGGGAAAAGGCAGGCTAAGACAAAAACAGTAAGTTGGGCTTGGGCGCTTGGTAGGATGGACCTTGTCATTCTCCAGTGACTCAGTCAATAACCACATCACTAAACAAGATGAAATCAGAAACATAGACCATATGAAGCTAGAGGATTTCTTACTGTGAGGCACCTGTGTATGTAATGTATGTAATGTACACCAGAGACTATGAACCACGTGAAAAGGTTTGTTGGATTTTAGCTGAGAACTCACTAAGGCATCCCAGATTCAGAGCTGAGGTGATAGCACAGCGCTTTAGCTTCCTCTCTGTTGCTGTGGACAGAACAGCCAGACAAAGGTAACTTTAAGGGAGAAAGGATGTTTTCATTTGCAATTCCAGGTTACAGTTCATCAACAAGGTGAAGTTAAGGCAGAAACTTCAACTAACTAGTCACATCTACAGTCAAGAGCAGGGGAAAATGAATACACGTATGCATAGTGCTTAACTCATTTCCCCCACTCTTATAAAGTCCAGGACTCTGAGCTTAGGGAATGGTGCCACCCACAGAGGGCTGGGTCTTCCCACATCTACTAAAATGATCAATACAGTCCCTCACAGACATACCCACAGGCCAACCTGATTTAGTCAATATCTCATGGAGACACTCTTCTCAGGTAATTAAAGATTATATCAACTTGGAAATTAATGCCAGAAATCATATTAAGAAAAGTACTCCCATTGAAAGCAAGAGGGTATAAGTCCAATACTCTAGAACTCCTATAAAAGAAGCCAGACATGGTGGCATATACTTATAATCCTAACACTGGGGAGGTAGAAATAGTGGACCCTGTAGTTTACTGGCCAGCCAGCTTAGCCTATTTAGCAAACAAACCCCAGGCCAATGTAAGGCCTTGTTATAAACAAACCAAACCAAACACAAACCAAAACAGAAACTAGAGAGAGATGGCTCAGCATTAGGAGTGCTTGCTGTTTTTATAGAGGACTGAGTTTGCTGCTGAACAGCTAAGGTCAGGCAGCTCACTGCCACCTTTAACTCTAGCTCCAGGAAATCTGACTCCCTCTTCTGACTTCCATGGGCAATTGCACTCATGTGCACATAGCTCCACATGCAGACAAGAATGCATCATATCATCCAAAATCAAAACTCAAATAAATACCTTCAAAATCAAATCAAGGTACCAAAAAACAGTAATGACAACAAACCAAGGTAGACAACTTCTGAGAAACAATAGCTCATGTTGTCCTTTGGCCCACACAACCACTCACACAACATGTGCACATGCACCTGTGTACACAAATGAACCTGCACAGACATGCAGACACACACACACACACACACACACACACACACACACACACACACACACAGTGTTTCAGATCCAATTATCAACATGCGTCATTTCACAGCACTTTATTTTTTTGTAAGTACATTGTCAGCCACGCAAAAGCTCCCTGCATTTTGACATGTGTCCTTTACAGAGAAAGTCGTCACAGGAAGCAAGCAGCCTGGCTTGCGTTCTCTCCAGATGATGAAAGCTCAACTGTGGCTACCGTGGGCAAACAGCAGGAAACCTGGATTCCTCTGGGTGGTTTTCCTTCAGTCTGTGTTTTGACTGTCATCTTTTCAGCACATAACAAAAGGAATGGACTCTCCTGTGGCTTGATGGACCAGGGACAGTTGAAAAGTAAATCATTAAAGGGTTTTGTGATGAGATTGAAGAAGACTGTTGATGTACTGAATACCACATGGTATAAACCAAAGGCTTGGAAGACAGACACTGTCCCCCCACTGACCTCCACAGCAGACTACCAGATGTGGCCACAGCAGGCTCTGTGGATGGAACTATCTCAGCTTCCTGAAGATCAGACTTGGAACTTTTCCTGGATAATCCACATATTCACATGCACATACTGAACACACACACACACACACACACACACACACACACACACACACACTCTTACACTTGCCACAGTAGGCTTCTGATAGCATCTCCTTGCTTTTCCTGCCTTGACTAGGGGTAACTGGGCACCTATATCCAGTTCAAGGATTCACAATAGATTTTAAAAGAGAATTTTTCTTCCACCAGAGTGTGGTGGTATTGTGTTCCCCAAAATATTGTGCACCCTAATAAACTTATCTGGGGTCAGAGACAGAACAGCCGCTAGATACAAAGGCTAGAAAATGGTGGCACACACACCTTTAATCCTAGCACTCCAGAGGTAGAAATTCCTCTGGATCTCTATGAGTTCAAGGCCACATTGGAAACAGCCAGGCATGGTGACACACGCCTTTAATCCCAGAAAGCGAGCCTTTAATCCCAGGGAGTGATGGTAGAAAGGAAAGATATATAAGGCGTGAAGACCCAAAACTAGAAGCATTTGGCTGGTTAAGCGTCTAGGCTTTTGACAACAGTTTAGCTGAGACCCATTGGGATGAGGACACAGAAGCTTCCAGTCTGAGGAAACAGGATCAGCTGAGAAGCTGGCCAGGTTGAGAGGTTAGCTGTGGCTTGTTCTGTCTCTCTGACCATCCAGCATTTCACCCCAATACCTGGCCCCTGGTTTGATTTTATTAGTAAGACTCTCTAAGATTCATGCTACACCAGAGGAAGAGTAATTGACACATGGAATCATGAGAAAATAATGAGGTTCCTTGCTGGTGGTTTACATGCTAATGGAGCATGCTGTGGGATGGTCTGTATGTCAAGTGTGTTGCTGATTGGTCAGTAAATAAATCACTGATTGGCCAGTGGCTTGGCAGGAAGTATAGGCAGGACAAGGAGGAGAATAAAGCTGGGAAGTGGAAGGCTGAGTCAGAGACACTGCTAGCCGCCATGATGAAAAACAGCATGTGAAGATGCCGGTAAGCCACGAGCAACGTGGCAAGGTATAGATTAATGGAAATGGATTAATTTAAGCTGTAAGAACAGCTAGCAAGAAGCCTGCCACGGCCATACAGTTTGTAACCAATATAAGTCTCTGTGTTTACTGGTTGGGTCTGAGCGGCTGTGGGACTGGCAGGTGAGAGAGATTTGTCCTGACTGTGGGCCAGGCAGGAAAACTCTAGCTACAGGAGCATATGAAGGGAAAGCTGAGACTGAACTCGTAACTTTGTAGGCATAAAGTAGCAAAGGGTGCAGGTGAGTTTTCACACCTAAGTGGGGGCGCCTGTTCATAGATGCCTTGTGATTCTTCCCCATTTTTGTCATACTGTGCTGTGTCTCTTTTTCAATGTTTTTCATCAATGAATATCACCAGAGAGCAGTCAGGAGAGCCCATTCTTGTGTTAAGTCTGTCAGTCAAGCTCAGTAAATGTCTTTGGACTCTTATCATTATAAGAGTAGAGTTAAATATTACAGACAGAAATCTTAAGAATTTTCTTCTCCCTTTCAGTGACTCCAAGGTCATGCCAAAAGAATGCAGATAAACCTTGGAAATGATGCAAATATTTCCAAATGTTAGTAAGCAGGTATGGGATGATTAATATGTTGAAACACATGAGTGACACTTAATATATGTTTCCTTAAAAAAAGTTCTAAATATCAGAAATCACATTGTTGTATCTGGCCTACATTGGCAAGGGTTTATTTGTACCTGGAATGAGTAACAAAAGCCCTAAGCTGATTAATGGACACTATATTCTTCCTTTTTCTTTTTCCTTATTTAAATTGTAAACAGTATGTCCTATGAGGAACTGGAGAGAGAAGGAACAGTCCAAAATAAATAATTGCCTTTTCTCTTCATTTACAACAAGGATCAGAGAACACTTCGTTTTTCCTTCTCACTTAAAAAAAAATCCCTCTTCATTCTCCAGAAAATTTTAGTGGTAAAAAAGAATTCCCCTGGTTCCACTACCGTCGTTAATAAGGATAGAAAGCGTTAGGTCTCTGGCCTCAGTCTCCTGATGGCTTCTTTTCGTTCATGAATGAGGAATGTTAACTGCATTGTGCTGTAATGAGCCATGCCCAAACTACTGTTTTTTGGTCCTCTGTTTATTTGATGTCTTTATTGTAATGAACCTCAGATGGTTGGTGTTTACACTAGTACTGTGCTGGGAGACCACGCTGGGAACCGTTCTAATTAGCTGCAAGTGGAGCTCAGAATTAGAATGGAGGAAAGAACAAATTTTTAGTAACGACTTTAAATTGAAGCCCTCATTTATTTTCATTATGGCCAGACCAGAAGCAAGCTAATGTTTCCCAGGTCTTTCCAGGCAGGATATGCACCACAGCTCAGTGGAGAAGGACTTGCCTGTTTCAGAACTTCTTCAGAGTCCAGAGCTCCTGAAAAGCACTGTGATGTTAAGGTAAGGTTAGAGGAAGACATCCCCACTGGGATTGTCAGGGCAGAAGTGAGCTGCGAGGCAGTTAAACTCAACTTCGAGCTCTACTTGGCACAGACAATGGACAATCATGGATTTTGAGCTCTGTGATCTAATGACATCCTTTTCTGCCTGGGTATATTCTCAGAAATAAAATTGTTTGGTGTTCATAACAACACCAATGAATGGTGCTTGAATCCTCTGCATATGACACAGCCCTCAGCCTTAATGAGTCTGTGTTTGCATGTCTTCTGGGTCTGTGGGTCTTTGTCTTTGGAAGGAGCTCACTGATGAGAGATTTTGAATTCTCTAGTCATACTTGATATTTTGGTATCTCTAATATATGCTCTGCATCAGACAATGATACTTTAATGGTTACAGTCTGTGCCAAGATACTTTCCAAGGCTTACTTTGGAATGTGATTCTAGTATATAGATTGGTAAGACATATCATCAAAGCTGCCATGGTCTCGTGGGGTTAAATAGATGCTCCTTTCTATCCAGGTACACACATATATTTTGGGGAACTTAGCCTTAATCTATTTTGGGTAAGACTTTAATCACAGTTTTAAAGATATGGTTTCAAATAGTATATAAAAACCAATTTCTGTAGAGAACAGTACAGTGGTTATAATCTGTTTCAGAAGGCCTATTTCTGTTTTATGGTGATAGTAGCAATATGCCAATCATACATGTGATAGAATATGCATACATGGGCTATATAAAGAAATCTTTGAAAGCACTTATAAAAAGGCAAATAATCTGATTAAAAATGGGAGAGCTGCCTAAATATTTCTGCAAAGAAAATACATGAATGTTCAACTAACACACAAAAGTTCCCTTATGTCACTCATCAAGGTAATAAAGCCCTAAAGCACAATGAGATGCTCATAGGCTTGCTGTAGTTAAGTGTGGATCTAACAAGTACAGATGAAGCTGTAGAGGATCACAACTCCTGTGTTCTGCTAGGGGCAATGTACAGCAGTATAGCCATATCAGCGGGCAAGCTGCCAAGTTTTCAATTCCACCCTTGGTATATGCTGGAGAGGGATGAATGCAAGTCCACACAGAAAATTGCAGATGAATGGTTAGCAACATTAAACATCATAAGTGTCTGTCAAATGATAAACCGACAGGCAAAGGTAACATATTAATACACTGGAATATCAAACACTGGTAAAAAGAATGAATGTCAGCATAGCTAACTTTTTTAAATACCATATTAAATGAAAAATTCCAATCAGAACACATGTTATTTAATTTCATTTTACAAAATGTCCAGAATAATCAAATTGATAGAGGCAGAAAGATTGATAGTTGCTTAGGACTGGAGATGGAGATGTTAGAGTATAGGATGCCAAGCTAAAATGCTTGGGGCTTCTTTTTTGGAGTTATAAATGTGATGTAAATTAGATTATATAATGGTTGCACATGTCTCTTAATATGTTAATATGCATATACGAATTATGTAATTAATATCAGTGAGTTGTATGATATGTTGTTTTAAGAAAATTATAATAAAATAACTTGAGCTTACTTGCTTTGAAAGAAAAAAATATTTATCCTATAAAAGAGAAGGGCTTAATGGTAATTAAATTGTGTTATATGAACATACATGTATATATTTAAGAAACATATATATAATTATAAAATATGAATTGTTCAAACATCCTTAGTGTTATGCTTTTTTCACAGGACATGACCAAGCTTTGTCCCTATTAGCTAGCTTTCATAGGATAAGAAGTCTTACCCAACTGTAAACCCTATGAGCTACAGTAATGATTAGCATGACAAGATATGCTCCATGTGTATAATAGTGACATCCATGTTATTGGGGAAATCAACTACTCTCTCATTGGATTTAAGGCCCACTCCACAGCAGGAAACATGTTCTGTACTGTAAAGCTTGGAGTCATGATTGAGGAATTCATAGGCCCCAGGAGAAACTACTTATTATTTTACTAAATAGACACAACAGCAAATTGCTCTCTAAATTTATATCTCTCTACTCATAGATTAGTGCAGCTCTCAGACCTCATCAGAGATTTTTCTTTGTAAATTTTTTTTGTGAACAAAGAAATTCACAACTGGTCAAAGTACAGAGAATAAGTGTCAGTAGAATGTAAATGGATATTTCCTGTCCCAACCACCTGGTCCCAAATAACCAACTCAGAGACTGAATATGAATTATAAATGATCAGCCAATAGCTCAGGCTTGTTACTAGCTAACTCTTACCCTTAAATTAACCCATAATTTTTAAATATGTCTAGTCACGTGGCTTGGTACCTTTTTTTCAATACCACATTCTCATCTTGCTTCCTCTGTGTCTGCCTTACTCCTGACTTCATCCTTCTCCTTCCCATCATCCTTAGTTTGGTCACCCTGCCTATACTTCCTGCCTGGCTACTGGCCAGTCAGTGTTTTATTAAACCAATGCAAGTGACAAGTCTTTACAGTGTACAAGAGGATTATTCCATAGCAGTGGAGTCTTTAGCCACAGATTACAGTTCCCACCATTGAGGGAAGCTAATGTGGAAAATGAAGCAGGAACCTGGAGGCAGGAACTGAAGCTAAGATCGTGGAGAAGTGATATTGCCTGGCTTGCTTCTTCTGGTTTGCTCAGCTGCCTTTCTTATAAAGCTCAGGAATACCTCCTTAGGGAAAACATTGCTCATAGTGGGTTAGAACCTACTATATCAATTAATAATAAAGACAACCCCCTAAAACATCCATAGGCCAATCTGATCTGGGCAATTTTTTAGTTGAAATTCCCTCTTCCCAGGTGATTCTAATGTGCCAAGTTGACAAAAACCAGCACACAGATTTTGAGAAAACAATACGAAAAGTACTGGACCCGTAGTAATGGACTTTGCCTCCCCTTCAGCTTTGGAGATGTTGCTGGCTCTGAAGAGAAAACAGAGCTGTCTCAGAGCTCTGTGGTGGCACTCAAAGGAAAACACAGCAATGGAGATAAGTTTTTAGAGCTTGCTCCACAGGCATGAAACAATTATGGCATACCTATGTCTTCCCAACTGTTTAAAACACAGTTTTCAGGTTTTGTGGTTAATGCTATGTTAACTACCGTAGTCAATGAAAACATGGTGCCTGAGAGACTTACTCTTCTGAGAAATGTCCCCCATAGTCTTAGATATTAAGACATTTGGTCCCTAGTTGGTGATACTGTTGGGGAGGTTTCGATGATGCAGCCTTGTTGAAGGAAGAATGACCTTTGGGACAGGCTTTGAGATTAGAAGGCATCTACCACTTATAGTACTTTTCTTTTGTTCTGTGCTTGGTGTTTAAGATGTGAGTCCCCAACTTCTTTGGGAGGAATACATAAATTCTCCTCTCTCTGTATCTCCTCTCTCTCTCTCTCTCTCTCTCTCTCTCTCTATATATATATATATATATATATAATATATAATATATTATATATATATATTGTGCATGTGTCTGTGTGATGTAAGGGGAGTCGTAGATTTTTTTCAATATCACATATATTAGTCATGAGACAGTAAGAACCCTATGACGGCACTTCCAAGTGTCACTTAAGATCAGGATTATAACTTGGAAGAGACAGGTCATGGGTGTTCATGTTTTGTCTTGTGTTGTAAGAACCAATCTTATTTTCAAACCCATCATTTTCTGTATCAATCCTGGACTAAATGATTAGTTTTAATACACATTGTAAAAAAGCATTCTTTTCAAAATGAAATAACTAGATATTTCAATAAAAGTTTCAGGGATGGCTGGAGAGATGACTCAGTGGTTAAAATGTATACTGCTCTTAACAGAAGACTGGAGTTAGGTTCTCAGCACCAATTTAAGCTGGCTCACAACTACCTGCAACTCCAGATTCAGGGGGATTTGATGTTTCTGGCCTCTGCAGGTACCTGCGTGCATGCACACATGCATGTCCCCCTCACAATCAAAACTAAACTCTTCAAAAATAAATTCCAGGATGGATGGGAACTCTGCACTGGTCGGTACATATTTGTATGGGTAACAGGTGGCACTCAGCAAGGAAAGCCACTTTAGGGGGACTTGTTATTTTTATTCACAGTGGAAAGTCACGTGTTGTCTTTCCTTGTATTGGTCACCACATGGTCCCTGAAAATATCTGGGATTCTGAAAGCTCCTGGCAAAAGAAAATATAGGTAAGATGAGACACAATAAAAAGAAGGTGGCTTGTAATTATGAAATCATCCAGGCCTTGACTAGAGGATTGACTGATGAAAGGGATGTACTGCGGTGAAGTTCACCCCCTTCAGCCAGGTAAAACAGGAGGCAAGAGGAAGGCAAACCAGGGATACTGCTCTGTTCATAGCTCTGCATGGGATGGAGTATCAACAAACAGATGGTAGAGATGTGCATTTGGAGCAAAGGACTTTTAGGACCTAAAAGAGAAATCAAGGGGAAGAAAAGAAAACCTTGAGATGTAAGAAATACTGTTAGGCTTAGAAGTCACAGAGAAGGAAGAGCTCCACATGAGAAAAGCAGTTGTATTTTCAATGTCAACCATATTTCCTTGAAAGAAGGAGGGAGACAACAAAGATAGGGACCCCTAATAAGCCCTGCTTGGAAATCAGCAATGAATCTCATTTTACACTCCTGTGAGAATGATTTTCTGTCTTCAGAGAAGCAGAGGTAGCTTGACGATTCTTCCACAGAGTGCATGACCAGTGAATTTCGAAAGGAGATGGGGATCAAAACAGCATTGGGCTAGCTGAAGTCTTAAGATTTCTCTGAAAACAGAGAAGAGAAGGGAAAACAATACCTGAAGTATGGAGCATGGAAAACAAATTTATTGTCATAGGGTCAGTAACATGTGCACACATTCAGTTCGGTTTCAGTCATCAGGAAACAAAAGGCGAGGAGGAGATGGAGAGATTCAAAGGTTTAAAATATGAGGTTTTACACCACGTGCAAGAAGTGTCACCTCCTTGTGCCAGGATGCATGGAAGTGGAGGGCTACACAAACAGTCCCGAAAGCAAAGCAGTGGCCGTCAGTGTAGTATTCCACAGAACAGCAGATTTCTCTCCCTTGAGTTTAGCTTTCTAGGTCATAGAATCAGAGTTGCCACAGACCAGGTAAGGCTGAAACGGACTTTTTTTTTTTTTTTTTAACCTATCTTCTGGCTGATACCAAAAGAAATGTATGCTCTTTGCCTGGGACCCAGAAAACTGAACTAGTTCATGATGTACTCTCTACAGGGATTATTTTACATATGTTAACAGCTAGTAATTTTCTTGTGTCTTCTAAACTGTGTGCCAACGATGGTCTATGGGAAAATGAAGAATAGAGATTTGGGGACCAGATTGATTTACACTATGAAGACTGATGCAGATAGATGACCAGGAGAGATGGCCCTCCAGAGAGCCATTCTTGAGAGTACTTGGAATTCATCCATCAGGGAAGACTCCTTATGTATCTGCAAAAGGCAGAGTGTTGAAATCAACTTTTATTTGTAATGTATAAATGGAAGATTTTACTGGGAGGTCTTTAATTACTTTTTCCAGGCTATATAGCATAGAGTTTAAGTTGGGTACCAGAACACTTTTAGCATTATTTCATTTTATGTGGTTTATGTTATTTTGTAGTGTTTATCATAGAATATTCTTTGATACTCCCTGGAAGATAACTCTAAAGATAGGCTGATATGGTGATTTGAATAAGAATGGTCCCCATATGTTTACATATTTGAATACTTAGTCACCGGGGAGTGGAACTGTTGGAGAGAATTAGAAGGATTAGGAGGTGCGGACCAAACCCAGGTGGATGAAAGGACCATTTGTGATTCCCAGTTGATTAAGAAAATGAAGAACCTTGATATTGTGAGCATGGCCCCTCCTCTCCTCTCCTTCTTCCCTCCTTGGAAAGAGGGAGGGATTACCACCCTTTCAGAGAAAGAGGTGATACTGCAGTTTTGACTTTTCTTTCCCTTGGTCCGAGTGAGGGGAAGCTCTACATCATACCCCCATGTTTATTAATAATACAGGGTAAAAAGTTCTTGTTTCTATGTTTGGGCACTTATCTCTGGCTCATATATGGACAGGCCTATGTTCAGATACAATAACTTCTCATAGTTTGCCACAGCATGGGGATGAGGTGTGACCATTAGCCACTCTTGACTTCCATTGCCTAGTACCTAGTGACTACAAGTTGAAGAGTATTTTAACTGGTTATTTGAAGCTCAGGCAAATTGGAAAGGAGATGTCTCAAGTTTATTGAGAGCCACAGAGAAACAGAATTATGAACAGAATAGGGTAGCATTTTCAGATTCCATTTGTGGCGTTTTGGCTGAGTTCACTCAATTTTATATGACCTCATTCATCACCCTATGAATGTGTTGAGGATTTACCACGTGTCACACATTGGCCCAAATCCCAGGGTTAAAACTGATTAAGGCAAAGCTATTACCTGCTCTCATGGAACTCATAGTCTCATTGGGAACATATTTGTTTGTATAATGTGTAATTTCAAGTGCATTGAGTTTGACTCAAAGGAGGCTGTGATAGGTAGTGTTTCTTTATTGCAGGCAACAAAAGCTGATCCTGGTTGACTTAATAAAAACTAAGGGCTACAGAGATGGCTTAGTGGCTAAGAGCAGATATTGCTCTTGCAAAGGTCCTGAGTTCAGTTCCCAGCATCTGTGTCTGGCAGCTCACAACCACTTGTGACTCTGGGTCTAGGGGATCTGACATGTTCATCTGGCTTCCATGGGCACTGCTCTCACATGTGAACATACTCATACACAGACACATATATATAATTAAAAATCAAATGCATCTTTTAAAAATTAGAAATGTATACAAGGGAGGTTGTAAAATAAGGAGGATATCAGATAGTTGTTTGTAGAAGTTCTGCATAGCCAGGAAGTCCCAGCAAAAAGCAAATCACAGTATTATTCTTCAAATGTAGCCTTCATACCACAATGCCAACATCACCTACTGGATTTGTGGATTTCCAAGTTTACCCCAGACTATTTGAACCAGAACATGTCTGGTGTGTGTGTCTGTGCTCACACACGTGTGCAGCCTCACGTGTGCATTTGTTTGTTTGATTGATATAGGATCTCTTCATTGGCCAGGAGTTCACAGGTTCAGGTAGACTGATGGGTCAGTGAACTCCAGGGATTCTTTTGTGTCTGTTTTCTCAGGGTTGACCTTCCCCCCACCACCATGGGTTCTGAATATCAAATGCAGGCCCCTATATTTGTATGGTAGGCACTTGACTGATGGAGCCATTTCCTCAGGCCCAACCTGGTGTTTTTTATGCAATTAGTAGATTTAAAACAGTCTTATAAAAAGCTCTGGATAAGTCCAGACAGAAAGGAGACCAATGGCGAGGGTGCAGCAGGCAAGGATAGAAACAGAAAGCTGGGCAGTTGTTGGTAGTCTATTGCTAATGATGTGGTCTCTGTGAAGTACTGAAGTTCCCTCCAAAGAAGGGTAATGCTCAGCACAAAGAACTTTATAGATAGTTAAGGTAAGGGATATATTAATTGGCCATTCCATAATGTACATACGTATCCTAACATCAAATTGCACCAAATATGTATAAATTTTGAAGTATTTGTCATCTCTTTTTTCTTTTTTCTCTTTTTTTATTAAGCAATTTTTTAATCATTTTACATACCAATCACAGATCCCCCTCTTCCCTCCTTGCGCCCCTCCAGCCTCCCCCTCAACACACCCCTAATCCCTCCTACGAGAAGGTAAGGCCTCCCATGGGGAGTCAGCAGAGCCTGGTACATTCAGTAGAGGCTGGTCCAAGCCCTTCCCCCTGCCCCTCAATTGATGAATTGATAAAGAAAATGTGGTACGTATGCACAGTGGAGTACTACTCTGGAGTAAAAAACAATGACTTTATGAAATTTGCAGGCACATGGATGGAACTGGAAGATATCATCCTGAGTGAGGTAACCCAGACTCAGAAGGACAAACATGGTATGTACTCACTCATAAGTGGATACTAGATGTAAAGCAAAGGATAACCAGACCACAACCTACAGCTCCAGAGAAGCTAACAAACAAGGAGGACCCAAAGAGGGATGCAAGGTCTTTGTCATCTCTTAATTTTGCAAAATGCCTTTAAAAAAGATTTTATTACTTTAAGTGCAGGAGTGTTTTGCCTGTATGTATTTATATGCAGGGCATGGATATAGTGCCCATGGATGCCAAAAGAAGGTGTTCTCCTGGAACTGGAGAGCCAAAAGCTGCCTTGTGGATGCTGGGAACTGAACCCAGGTCCTCTGCAAGAACAAGTGCTCTTAACCACTGAGCCATTTCTCCAGCTGCATTGTTACAAAATTTGAAAATAGAATGATTTTTCTGGTACCTGTATCTTAAGACGAGAGTAGAGAGAAGCCAGATTAAATGATTTTCTCAGGAAAGTGTTCTACCTCTGAAAAGACTGAGTGGCTGTTTACTTCCCTTCTGTACCTCATCTACTCCCTGTCCTCCACAATTAAGAAAAGAAATCTCTCCTTTCTGTGTGTCTTTTTATCTGTAAGAAGCTGTGCTATTAATAGCAGAGAACCGTGGTGGCACGTGCCTGAGATCCCAGCACTCGGGGGACTGAGGTAGGGTGACCATGAGATCGAGGCCAGTGCTGTCCTTTCAAACAAACAAACAAACAAACAAACAAACAAAAAACCATAAAGTGAAACAACACAAAATACAACAAAGAGCAGTGGGCAGTGAAAGGAAGAAGAAATCCCTTACTCCGTGGACTTCTGAAACAATTGTGGAAGCTGCCAAAGAAAAGAGTTTTAAAAGTCAGGTCAAGGTACAAAGTCACAGGCTGTCCCTGGTGTTTTTGGAATGGGTGGGGAGGGCACACTTGGAAGAAAACAGGACCCCAAGAGAAAGAGTTTGTGAGGTGAAAGATCTTACCACTAAATATTACATATGCTGTTGGTCCATATGGGGGTGGCCTTGTTTTATTGTTATATAAAAACCCTTTTTAAAGCATCAGCATTTCAATACTTGGCAACAAACGGCCCTTTTGTAAACAAAGATCTTCCTTTAAAGAAAACGACTCTGTGGGAAGGAAAGACCTGAGTGTATGTTCTGAGAGAGAAACAAAGAGAGCCTGCGTTTGCCAAGTACACGCATGGGCATAGAGGTAGAAGAGAGTTGAGACCAATGGGAGTTAAGGACAGAGCAGGAACCAAGAGGAAGTGCGGCCAGCGAGCGATCCTGAAGGTCAGAGTGTCTGAGGGGCTGTTCAGAACAAGACCATTCAAATCCACTCTTGTGTTTGCTTATACATTCTTCCAGTATAACCTCACTCACCTCCAAACCCTTTCAGAAAAGTATCACTTTTTACAGAGATCCATGTTAAAAACAGCCAGCCAACCAACCAAAGATATAGTTAGGTTCTCTGCCTGAGCAGAGGGGAGCAAGTCTCCTCAGAAGGAGAGATGGAGGCAAAAGGAACAGAGATGCAAAATTCAACCACAAGAAGAATTTCCAGCAAGATACGGCCAGGGAAACATGATATTCTGGTATTTGGCAGAAATCTCGGGGAAAGCTAGGAATGTCCCAAAGGATGCGACAGGAGCCAATTTTATATGTCTCAAAGGATTCTGCGACCTTAGGTGACATGGCACAGTACCTGATGCTCTCTCAGTTTCTCTCCTTCTGTGGTCATTGCGATGCTCAGAACACCTTGAAGCTCTGACTGGCTGCTGGTGTGAATGTTGGAAGAGGTCCTGGAAGGGCTGGTGATTTGGGACCAAGAGGTTTTCCCCTCAGAATCCTGCCTTCAAGTTGTACTAGCATCAAGGACCCTGGAGGAGCCCGCAAGCCCACTGGAGTATCCAGTCACCTGTTGGCAAGTCCTAAGACACTGAAACTAGGATCCCTTAGAACAGCAGAATCTATGGTAATTGACTATGATGGGGCTTGAAAAAATAAACATGGCTTTCTACTTTGGAATGTGCAGTTCCCATGTGACAGCTGATGAGCCTGGAGAAATTATTTTATGTAAAACATTCATAGGCTAAGGATCTCAGTGGTCAGGAAAAGGACTGTGTGTTTACAGAGATTAAAAACCGGCTGTTATTTTACAAGAACCGATGGCACCAGGAGAGATGTGCCCAGCAAAAATCTTGATGAAGGGCCGGCGAGATGGCTTAGCTGGTTAAGGCTCTTACTACCAAGTCTTATGACCTGAATTCAATCCCAAGTTCCCATGTGGTGGAAGGAGAGAACTGACTTCCCAAGTTGTCCTTTAACTTACACACACACACACACACACACACACACACACACACACACACACACGTCATGGCACGGGTGTACACATGCACAATAAATAAATAAATGTACATTTAAAATGCATTTAAATCCCAGAGATATGTTCTGTGACTTTCCTGTGGGCTAATATTTTTTTTCAGTTCATTTACTAGAGTTGCTTTGCAAAACCTTAAAAAGTTTGTTCCTTTAGGTGTTTCCCTTAGCAGAAGGGTCCCCAAGGGGATACACAGGGTGTAGTAAAACTCATCATGTCTCAAAGTCTTTCCTTAAACACCTTTTCTCATCTATGTCTCTTGCATTGTCTTTGTGGCCTAGGTGGGTGCCAGACTCACCTCCTGTGGCTGGACTGGACCAGCTGTTCCTCATTAGTAAAATGAATGCATATTAAAGATAGGTTCCTGAAAACAGAGTGAGTCAAACGTGGTGCATTGATGCACCTTCAGAATGCAGCTTAGGGCATCGCTGGGAGGGTTTTAATTCAGCACTCATCGCTCTTTAGAAGGTTATTTTAGTATCCTTGCCAGGAAAAACCCAAAGTGAAAAAGGCTGAATTGAATTTCAAAAGCTGTGTTTGAGATAAAAGTCTCTCTCTCTCTCTCTCTCTCTCTCTCTCTCTCTCTCTCTCTCTCTCTCTCTCTCTCTCTCTGTCTTTCTCTGTCTCTCTCTCTCTGTCTCTCTCTCCCTCTCTCTCTCTCTCTCTCTGTCTCTCTCTCTCTGTGTCTCTCTTTCCCTCTCTCTGCTCTCTCTCTCCCTTTCACCACCCCTCTATACATACAATGAATTTCATATATTTTACAGATATTGCTGATGACTGTTGTGAGTACATAGGGCAAGGCAAACATGAATGTCCCTCTGCTTCTTCATCTTCTCCTTTCAAAATGCACATAGAAAAATCAAGTTGCATGTGGTGTCTCTAATATGCCATCTCAGCACCCAGGAAGCTTAAGTAGGAAGATTGCTAAGAGTTTGAGGCTAACCTGAGCTATTTAGTGAGTTTCTGTCTACCCCGAGCTGCAGAGTGAGAACCTGTATCAGAGAGGAGAGAGAGAGAGAGAGAGAGAGAGAGAGAGAGAGAGAGAGAGAGAGAGAGAGAATGATTAATCCATGCCTACGCTATTTTTCAAATTCCTCTGCTCATAAACAAAGAAGGACCCGTTTGGGGAGGTTCAGTGCAGGTCTCTCTAATTGTGACTTCGGCGGCTTCTTACGTGGGGCTGTTACATGGATGGTGCTATCTACCTCATGCAAAGACACAGAACTGATATCAGCAACAGCCACCACAGGGCACAGGGCTGGGGAGATGGCGTAGTTGGTAACATAGAGTTGGTTGTGCAAGCATGATGACCTGAATTCAACTTCCACAACACACATTGAAACTATCAGAGACAACTGAACCAAGCTCTGGGAACTCATGAACTCTAGACTGACAGCTGTGGAGCCTGCATGGGACCGAACTAGGCCCTCTGCATGTGGGAGACAATTGTCTAGCTTGGTCTGTTTGAGGGGCCCCTGGCAGTGGGATCTGTCCCTGGTGCATGAGCTGGCTCTTTAGAGCCCATTCCCTATGGTGGGATGCCTTGCTCAGCCTTGGTGCAGGAGCTTGGTCCTGCCTCAACTGAATGTACCAGGCTTTGTTGACTCCTCATGGGAGGCCTTACTCTTTTGGAGGAGTGGATGGTGGATGAGTCATTGGGGAGGTGGGTGGGAGGGGAACAGGAGGAGGGATGGGAGGGGGAATTGTGGTTGGGTAAGTAAAATGAAAAAAATTTAAACAAATAAAAAAAGTTAAAGCAAACCATCAAACAAAACCCCAAAACACACCATGTAAGACATGCTGGGTGTGATTGCACCTGCTTGTAATTCCAGTTCAGGTGAGGCAGGGACAGGAGCAGCCCAGGGTCTATTGACCTGCCAACCTAGCCAAATTGATGAGTTCTAGGACCTTGTCTCAAAAAACAAGGTGGACAGTATCTTGAGAACTACACCCAAGGTTGTCCTCTGGACCATTTACTCACATGCATGCACATGTAAACATATCCCCCTACACACACACACACACACACACACACACACACACACACACACACACACACACAAGCCACCATAGTCTGTATGTTCACTTCATACCAAGAACTCTAATCTAGTGGATAGTAAGTTCTCACTCTCTGCTTCCACAGTAGGTGGATCCTGACACAACCATTCTTTCTTTCAAATTTAGCGTGATTGAAACAAAATAGATTTAGAACAAGGAAGACTGGACTTCACTTTTACCAGTTCTGGGATGTAGGAAAAATAGCAGCTACGCACAGTAAATTTGTGAAAGGAAAATCTTGATTGGATGTGAACTTAGCCCTCACTATTGGTTCATGGGAATGAAGATCAGGAAATGCCAAAGAACACACTGAAACAGGGATCTTTTATGTGGTACATGCAGAAGACATAGCCTGTGTGCTCTGGCCCCTCTTCTCTATGTTCTTCCTAACCACAGGCAGACTCTAATTTCTCAGCTAAGTGTGGGAGAAGAGGAGCGAGTCTGGAGGCAGTCCAACATTTTCAGTGGGGTAGAGCTGAAGCTTGAGTCTTATTCCATCTCTTACAGAGACTTCTGTCAACTGTTCCATCATCAACTTGGGGACACATCTGAATATTTAGAGTAGAAGTAATGTACATGCATTATTCTGCTAAGATTTTTAGATACCAGCGCTGTGCAAGTGGAGGGTGGGCATAGTTTCATCTTGCTACTTTGAGAAGCTTTCTAAGAGACTATGTCATGGCAAAATTGCGACATATACACAGTGAATGCACTGTGGTAGAGCATGTGCCTGAACCCAAGAGAATCTTGGATCAATTATCCTCCCCCAGTATCGATACCAGCAGGTTCCAGTGTCTTATATTACCTAATTTGCTAGATAGGATTCCTGTTACCACTCGGAAACTAGACCAACTATCAGAATTTCAAAGTTAGATGCAAGATCCAGCTTTGGTTTTGTCTTAGTCGTGTGGCACATCCTTCCAATGTCTGTCTTTCCTGATAAGTGTAAGACTGTCCTTAGGTACTTTCTCTTTATCTATCTATCTATCTATCATCTATCTATCTATCTATCTATCTATCTATCTATCTATCTATCTATCTATCTATCTATCTATCTATCTGTCTGTCTGTCTGTGTGCTTGCACGTATGTGGGCATATGTATGTATGTGTTCATGTGAGGAGTGGGGTATATGGAGGCCAGAGGTTAAGGCCAGCAGGTGTCTTCTATAATTGTTCTCCAGCCTGTTTTTTGAGGTAGGGTCTCTTGCTGAATTTAGAGTTAATCCACACAGCCAGATCCTGTCTCTGTTCTGGAACTATAGGCTCACAAATGAGATACCTGGCATTTTAGGAGGGCACCAAGGATCCATACTCAGGTCTTTGTCCTTGCACAGCAAACATATTTACTGACCAAACCATCTCCTCAGCCCTGGTTTCCTCTCTTCCGTCAGTTTAGCTTTCTTCCCGAGCCCAAGAGCAGCCCTGTGCCTGGCCATTAACATCCAAGCCAATCTGTGTTTCTCTGGCAATTTGTTTGCTAGGTTCTTTGGGACTCTTTTGTTAATGTCATAGGCCTCTCCAGATTTCTAGGTAAACACACCAGACAATTTTATTGGACATGGTTTTTGAATTTTTAGTTATGACTTAGGTTTCTGGAATCTTTTCAGTTGTACCCATATAAAAATGGGATTCTGATACACAGACTTTTATGGGATTGAATGTGAAATGGGCATTCAGCACTTGATGTCAGCTCAATATATTGCAATGCCTTTCTTCATCTGCCATGGTCAAAGGCTGGTACCCTGTACAGGATGAATACTGGTGCTTTACAGTACTAACTCTTATATGGAAATAAATTGAAAGAAGAGCATGCATATACTTTTTAAATAGCATTTTTATGATCATAAAGTAAGAGATACACCCTATAAACTACACAAAGTAAAAAGAAATAGGTAACAAGCGCCAGTCTGTCACAACCATCTCTCCTGCTTTTCACTGTGCAGCCCATCAGTTAATATTTTTCTCTGCACATTCAGATATTTAGGACATTCTCAAATATGTGTTTTATTTTAAAACCTCTTTGCTCATCCTTTTGTGGTATAATTTGTACAGAAGACCATTGTGCATTTTAAAATGCATCGTTCATAGGGTTATTAAATATATACTCAACATAATCATGATACAGCTCTCCTCCACTGGACTAGAGAGATGGCTCAATAGTTATGAACACTTGTTCTTGCAAAGGACCCAGTTGGTTGACATCCATCCATAACTCCAGTTCCAGAGTATCTGACTCCCTCTTCTCACCACAATGGACACTGCATACACATGGTGTGCAGACATCCATGCAGCCAAACACTCATACACATAAAAATGAATCAGTCTAAAACATTCCTCAAATCATTCCTTATTACCCCCTGACGTCAAGGAACGACTGCTTTGTCTTGATCGTTTCTAGTTTATAGAACTATATCTGATTTTGTGCTTTGCAACTCGGCCGAATCAATTTGCCTATATGAATACTTAATCTACTCAAATTTTGTGGATTTTCCAGGATTTCCTCTATATAGGTTCACAGCATCTGTTTTAGTCACTGTTCTTTTGCTGTGATGAGGCACCGTGACTAAAGCAACTCTTATAAAAGAAAGCATTTAATTGGGGGCTTGCTTACCATTTCAGAGGATTAGTCCATTATCATCATGACAGGAAGTATGGCCCCAGACAGGCAGCCATGGGGATGACAGCCTATCTCCCCAGCCTCAGGAAGGAAGGTGGGGTGGGGTTGGGGGTGTGGGAGGGTTTGGGTGGGAGTGGGGGTGGGGGAGGACTAGGGAGTTGGGAGTGTTAAAATCTCAAATCCCGCCCACCAGTGATATACTTCCTCCAACAAGGCCACAGGTGCTCCAACAAGCCACACCTTCTAATCCTTCTAATCCTCAAACAGTTCTACTCCCTGGTGAATAAGGACTTAAATACATGGGCCACGGAGGCCATTCTCACTCAAACCCTCATACCATCCACATGCAGAGATAGTGACTTGATTCTAGTTTAGAGTTCTTCTGTTTTTTTCCTCTCTAATTGCTCAGGTTAGATGTTCCAGCGGGATGCTGAGCAGCAGCCCTGAGTGTGAGCATCCCAGTCTTCCTCCCGCTATTAAGGGACCCTTTCAGTCTTTCACCTCTGAGCATGAAAAGCCTATGGGCTTTGCACTGACGGCTTCCACTACACTGTTGAGGTCTCTTCTATTCTTAGCTCTTCTTTTTAGTGGTTTTTTTTTAATCATAGAAATTTTGGGAAGCGGTATGTTTATAGATTTGTCTAAATAGGCAAAAATAACGTTGAAGCTAATTTCTCCCTGCTTGAATGTTCACCATAGGGTGAACTTTACAAGGGATAATTACAGAAGTTAAGAGATGTGTAACAATGGGCCTGTGTTTATAGAAGTCAAGGATCTTTCCATCACATTCTCTACTATTCTGAGGGGTAGGAACAAGAGTCGAGCCACTCACTGTTACCCCCCTTTTTCTTAATGGCAAGATTTTTTTGCTTTCTATTCGCAGAATCTAATACTTTCCTGGATGAGATGTTTTAACCAATGGAGGAAATGCCTCCATTAGGAGAAAAAAAAACTTATTCTACAGAACTAGAATTTAAAACTACTACTGGGTTACATCAAAGCTCTCTAGCTTCTACATCAACAGGCAATGAGGGAGGTGACGGCGCTGGCTGCGGTGATGGATCCTAACCATGAAGAAGATGTTGGATTACTACTGCACATTGGAAGTAAGAAACTGTGTGTCGGGAAGATAGGAGATTATTTAGGGCATTTATTGATGCTAGTATGGCTGTCCCTTATGATTATGTCAACAAGAAATGACAACACATTGAAAACAGGGCTCCAAATGTTAAAGACTCTTCAAGAATGAAAGGTCATCTACCAGGTAGAGACCCATAATTAACTAAATTGTTTCCTGAAGGTAAAAGGACTATCCAATGTGTAGGAAAAGAGCACAATTAAAAACAACACACGAGCACATATTCAGCTGTACAAATGAATGCTGTAATCATCAAGAACATCCATTCTCATTTTATCACATCACACAAACTACCTGAATGTAGACACCACACAAGGTACCTCACAGCCATACAACTGGGGAGACAGTAGAAACAAAATTGGGAGTTTGAAATGAGCCCTGTTTGCTGTCTCAAGACAGCTTTCTAAGTGACCTCACTGTAGTTAGAAGGGACCAAACAGAGCCAGGGATCACCCTGACGGAAGGCAGTGGAGGACCGAAGTTGAGCTGTCTGAAAGAGGGAGGAGGAGTGCACAGAGCGTGCTGCAGTTTCGCAGAGGGTCTCTTCAAGGTTCTGAGTGATGCTCAGGTTTCTTAGTGCGAGGGGGTAAATTCAATTCCTGCCCCTCCATATTCACTTGGAAGAAGAGCCAACACACCATTTTAAATGTAAATACAAATTATGAGCATTTTCCATGTCATTAAATATGCCTGTGAAATATGATTTTAATTACTGCATATGTTTCCATCGCACACCTGGCTTGGCTATTTTCTCATTTGGCCAGAGTCTTTGAACTTTGGTTGTGGCGTTTTGCTTAAGAAAAAAGAAGTCATAGGTCAAGGAAAAGAGCAGCCTTCCCTTACCAGTTGCAGACTTTGCATTTGTATTTAGAAGGACCGTGTACCTATTTTCTTGCACCTTTTAAAATTATGGTTATTTTATGACTTTTTTGTTTTGTTTTGACCCTAAATTCTTTATCTGGAATTGGTTTTCACATTCTGTGTAATTTTCGTACTTTGGGTTTTATTTGGTTTTCTCTACCATAATGAAAAGGAAGAATATGTAGAGAAGCATTAAGAATATAAGTCAGTTCCCATCCATATTTTCTCTTTCCTTACCTCCTGCCATGTGCTTGCTAATTTATTGCCAGCCTCGAGAACTTTGCTGTTCAGTGACTGGAAGCCATGGTGGCAATCAGCACTACTCTGTCTTAACCATAGTAAAGTGGTATTTGGGCATTAACAAATAAAATGAATGGAGAAATGTGGCAACATTATGGGCTGATGCTTAGTTCACGTCTCTTGTTGAGAAATGTAGAATGATTTCAGCCAAATTAAAAGTCTATGCAAAACCAAATGTGATTAGTCACCAGTTATATCCAAATATAAGGTCCATACTAGGTTTAAAAAAATAATGTAAATATTACATTGATAATTTCTATACTATATTAAAATTGTAATAGTTTTAGTTATATAATTACATTAGAATAATATTAATCTTTCCTCCCTTTTATTGAGGCTCATGCAGATTTAAAACCATACGTGTGGCTCACACGTGTGAATTACTCTTCTTTCTATTGGAAAACCCTGATCTACAATCGTCTCTGACTGACTCTTCTTTCTATTGGACAACCCTGATCCACAACCATCTCTGACCAAAAGTATTATTCCTTTTCCTACAGAGAAAGAAAGTGGCAACACAGCAAGCTGAAATGAGACAGTGCTTCTCTGTGCATCAGATTTATGTTTCTGAAGATTTATCTAACTGTAATTTTTGTAGGGGAGTGTTTGTCTGCATATATGTATATGCACCAGATGCATGCAGTGCCTTCAGAAACAATGGGTACCAGATCCCTTAGAAATGGAGCTACAGATGCATGTGAACCACCACGTGAATGCAAGGAATCGAACCCAGGTTGTCTGGAAGGGCAGTATATGCTCTTAACCATGAGCCATAGCTCTAGCCACCATCCAAATTTCTGAACTGTTTTGAAATTAGTGATAACTAGTTAAGTATCAGTGTCTCTTACCGAAAATGGAAGGTAGACATCACTGGCTTTTTTTAGAATTTTGGGATTTCTCTGCTTTTGGCCCCCTTTAAGGTATTCTCTCTTGTAACCCCCCATCCCACCCCACAGCCAACCTTTTACCAAAACAAACTTCACTTGAAACAGATACTGTGAAACTTCTTTGTTGTGTAACTCTAAAGTGTCTTTGTAAGTGGCTCAGAAAGATTTACTAGGCACGGAGAAGAGATGAGACTTTTCTTTTCTTTTTTTAAGAATGTGTTTGTTATTTGAGACAGTGTCCCAGGCTGGCTTCAAATTCTCTATGTAACCAAGAATGACCTTGAACGTCTTGATTTTCCTGCCTCCACCTCTCCAGTGCTAAGAATACAGGTACGCAACACCACGACTGGTTTATGCATGCGGTGCTGAGCATTCGGGGCCAGCACCCTACAACAGAGCTACATCCCCATCCAAGATGGGACTTTCTCTCTCTCTCTCTCTCTCTCTCTCTCTCTCTCTCTCTCTCTCTCTCTCTCTCTCTCTCTTTCCGAGACAGGGTTTCTCTGTGTAGTTTTGGTGCCTGTCCTGGAACTCACTCTGTAGACTAGGCTGGCCTTGAACTCATAGAGATCTGCCTGGCTCTGCCTCCCCAGTGCTGGGATTAAAGGTGTGCACCACCGACGCCCAGCCCAAGATGGGACTTTTCTAATGGCAAAGTAACATTAATATTGAATGGCTAAAGGGCATTTGACACTTTGTGTTGCCAATAATTTGAGCTTTTGTTTTCTAGAAAAATACATTGGTGGATGAAGATCCCTACAACATTGCTTGTGCAGAGAAGGCTGCCTGCTATTAAGAAGTAAGGCAGAGTCCTTTGAGAATATGACCGAGTGTGGTATGGCTGGAGTGTGGTCCAGCTGGATCATGTGGCAGGTTCCTGGCTTTTTGAGATAACTTCACGTTGATTTTGACAATGGCCGTACCAGCTTCAAGCCCATCAGCAGTGCGTAAGTGCTCCCCATTCCCCACATCCACATCAGCATGTGTTGCATTGGTTGTTATTTGCTTATTTTTTTAAGCCATTCTATCAGGAGTAAGATGAAATATCCAGGTAGTTAAAGATTTTAACTGGGATAAGACAAAACATTAAAGATTCAATCTGCGTTTTCTTTCCCTGATGGCTAAGAATGTTGAACAATTAAAGACATTTCTCAGCCTTTTGTATTTTGAGAATTCTGTTTAGCCCCATGCCCCATTTAAAAAAAATGTTTTTTTCTTGATTTTTTTCATGTATATTTCTTTGTATATTCTAGATACTTACTGTCAGCTGTATAGTATGTAAAGATTTTCTTTTTCCATTCTGTAGGCTGTCTCTTCACCCAAATGAATGTCCTTTGTTATACAGAAAACCTTTTTTAGGTTTATGAGGTTCCATTTTTTTAATTGTTGGTCTCAATACCTATCCTCCTGGGGTTCTGTTCAAAAAGTCCTTTTTTGTGCCAATAAGTTCAAGCACGCTCCATACTTTCCCCTCTATCAAACACAGGATATCATGTCTTATATTGAAGTCCTTGATCCATTTGGAGTTGAATTTTGTCCAGGGTGAGAGATAAGGATCTAATCTACATAGAGCTATCGAACCCATCCTAAACAGGACATCTCTATTTTACAGACCCTTCCTCCAAGGCTCAGGGGTCATCATTGCAGAAGAAAGGGCAGAAAGATTGTAAGCAACACAGGCAGTGGATGGCTACTAGGAAACATTGTTTTCTAGACAAAAAAAGACGGTTGTTTCTATGAGTTGAGTAGCTGTGACAGAATGGACAAGACCTTCCCAAGCTCATGACAGACATGATTCCAGCATGGAGGGGAGGTGGGTATCAACTTCTACCCCTAGCTGAGGAGCCATAGACAACTGATCGCTTCAAGATGAAGAAGGCCAATTTTCTTTAAGGATGTGGTTCCAGGTAGGCCAGACAAACTCCAAGGGATGACCTTTCATCCAAGAGCACAGGTTTGACTATGACAGACTTTAAAAAGAAGTAAAGTTGGGTGGGTGTGGAAGGAGGGATGGATCGGGGAGCAATTCTATGAGGGGAATTATGTGATCAAAATACACGGCATGAAATCCTCAAAGAATTAATTAAAAAAATAACTACAACATTGATTGTGATTGTGGGAAAATTTTTAGATGGAAAACAATGCAACAATTCTCTTCTTTCTCATGAGACTTTAAGATATAAACTTACTTTTAGATTTATTTAGTTTCTGAATTGGGGTCTGATAAACTATTGTGAAGTTACTAATTATCTCAAGTAATATTCCACTCTGAAAATATGATTCAATGAACAGATACAAACAGAAGCAGTCACTTTTTCAAATACCTGCATGACTGGACAGATATATATATATATATATGAAAACTAACAAGTGTTTTTGAAGGCAATTTGAACGCCTAACAGTCTAGGGAGAAGCAGTAGAATATATGGGCTGTAGTTTTTGGTTTTTTTCTTTTCTTTTTTTTTTTTTTTAAGATTTTTCAGGAAATGAGAAATAGTGGAAAAATTGCACCCCTCAAGTTCCAGCAACTTAAAACATTCATTCTTAGTATACAAGGAACTAAACAAGAACTCTTATTCTTGGGAAGATGTTGAACCACTCAGGTCTTGCAAGAATACCTTTCTCTTTCTCTTTCTTTCTCAAGAGATACTTGGATTTAGACTGATTTGGTTTGAGCTCAGTGTTTTGTTTTCTTTTCAACAACAGGATATTTTCTACCTGTAAATGGGATGAAGTTGGTACTAGGCACGAATCTTGAAATTCATTTGCTGGCTCAGATAATTACCACAATATCTTCGAAGCTTTTAAAAATGATAAAGAGTTTTCTTTTGTCTATTTATCACAACTTCATTAGAAATAAAAATAGAGCAGGAGGACTGGGTGAAAAAATATTTTCCTACTGCTTTAGGTTCCTAATTTTCCCCACAAAATGAAATTAAGTTTATAAAAACAGTAACATCTATTTAAATGCAAGAATATAATTTTAATCTTTCAAAGTGGTCTCAGATTTTGAAGCAAAATTCAGTTCAGTTCTAATTTCAATTGAAAAAATACAACCCAATTAGAAAAAGTCTCAGAGGAAGGTGTGAAATAATTGGAAGTTTGAAATAACAAATCAAGTCCTGGAGGCTAGGCAAAGATTTAGTCTTTAGCAAGACCACAAATTATCAAGGTATCAAAATATCAGCTCAGGTCTCTAAAAATTTGTTTAAGACAAAATAAACTTAAACATGAAGCCTAAAGAGTACCCTCCCTGCAAAAAAATTGTAACTTGAAAACTAATTGCCCTCAATTCATATGTTAAATGACTGGCCAGTCAAACACATCTACCCCCAAAAGCTCCACTTTTCTAATGAGAAGCAAATCCTTGAATCCTTGTCTTCTTGATATTGCCTTTTTAAGTAAATCCCTTAACTGTGGCCATGCTTTGTTATTTTTAAAATATGCAGATTGTTTCTAAGCAAAGATATAAGATTTTTTTTGTTTTGTTTTGTTTTTTTGTTTTTGTTTTTTTTTTTCAAGACAGGGTTTCTCTGTGTAGCTTTGAGCCTTTCCTGTAACTCACTTGGTAGCCCAGGATGGCCTCAAACTCACAGAGATCCGCCTGGCTCTGCCTCCCGAGTGCTGGGATTAAAGGCGTGTGCCACCACTGCCTAGTCATGACAATCTGGATTATTGCCTTTAGCAACTTACACTCCAGCTATACATATTTTAAAACAATTTACTGTGATATTAAAAGTGTTATTGTTCTGAAATTAGTGCAAATGGCAGTTGTCATATGGTTAGTGTGTTATGTATGGGCCTATCAGATGTAGGGGAACTCCTTTAAGTCTGTATAGTTATATTTTTTTAAAAAATCATTAAAAACTAGGTGTGGGGATATGTGCCTGTGATCTCAGCCCTGGAAAGTTTGAGGCAGGGAGATCAGCAGTTCTTCATCAATCTGGGCCATGTAATGAATTCTAAGCAAACCTGGGATACCTAGACTCTCTCTCTCTCTCTCTCTCTCTCTCTCTCTCCCTCTCTCTCTCTCCTTCTCTCTCTCATCTATCTATTATCTATCATCTCAATAAATAGATAAATAAATACAATTTTAAAATAAAGACAAGAAAATTAAATCATTAAGTTCTTTTTCTAGATTATTCTCCAGTCAGTTTAGAGGGAAATTCATTAACATTTTCTTCTCAATCATCCATTACACTCTGTGTTAATTGCTTTTTTGTTGTTGTGATGACACACTGTGACCAAAAGCTATTGATGGCAGAATGAAGTTTATTTATGTTGCTAGAGAGAGTCCACGATGGGAGAGGAAGCGTGACAGCAGGTGGCTGGTGAGGTGGGTGTTCCCATTTCACCAACCAGGAAGCCCAGAGAGAACCAACTGGAAATTAGCTCTGGGTGAAGCTATGATTCCCAAAGTCCACTCTCAGTGACACACCTCCTCCAGCAAGGCTCTATGTTCCAGAGTTCTATGACCTCCTGTGGTGGCTTGAAGAAGAATGGCCCCCATAAGCTCATAGATTTGAATGCTTGGTCACCAGGGAGTAGCACTGTTAGGAGGTGTGGCCTTGATGGAGGAAGTGTGTCACTGAGTGTGGGCTTTGAGGTTTCAAAAGCTCAAGCCAGGTCCAGTGGTTCACACTAATGGACTAAACCTCTGAACCTGTAAGCCAGCCTCAGTTAAGTGTTTTCCTTAATATAAGTTGCAGTGTTCATGGTATCTCTTCACAGAAATGGAAAGCCTAAGACACCTTCTCAAACAGCATCAGAACATGTTGAGCTACAAATGGATTTATAATCTACAAAGTATGGCTTTGTGTTTGTTCCATAATGAGCATGCAGTCTTGCTTCAGTAGCTGAATACAAATCACTAAGTTCAACACCCCTTTTCTCTTTCTTCTTGACTTTCTTAAATGTTCATTTTGCCTGTCCATCAAGATACATGTTTCAAAGATCCAGGCAAATGCAGAAGACAGTTTGGTCAGCTTGATTTAACAATTTGTCATGAAGCTTTCTGAGTCCCTGTATGTGTCCTGAAGCACATTGGACCACAAGTTCGTGTAACCAAAAGAGGTAGCCCATTAGGAACAAGGCTTAAGAATAGGCTTAGTTCAAACTGCCTAGATCTGAGCACAGCCATCCAGACTATAAACTAAGGATCTGGCAGTGAGGAAGACAAAGAATGGATCACAGACACCTGATAGGATGTTTATGGGAGCAGCTGCAATCTCACAGAACAGTTGCTGTATTAAATATAAAGGAAGCAATACCTTAATTAAATAATTAAAAAATAAATGGATAAAGAAGACAATTGACAAAGTGAGATTGTAGATGTAACCAACCTTCTTATTAAATAAGAAACACAGAACCAATGCAAAGAAGAAAGCCAAGAGGTCAGAGCTAAGAGCTAAAACCTTACCCTTCCTCCTGCAGTGGTCCTACCTCTCTGAACTAGAACTACCCCTGTGTTAAAGTCTTTATATAGTGTTCCTGTTCTGCCTTCTCATTGGTTGTAAACCCAACCACATGATTGCCTCGTCACGGCCTGTCTGTATAGGCCTCCAGGTTTTCCAGGCTTGGTATTGAGATTAAAGGCATGTGTATCCAATAATGGCTGTATCCCTGAACACACAGAGACTTACCCAGCTCTACCTACCAAGTGCTGAGATTACAAGTATACGCTACCACTGCCCTGCTTTCCTATGGCTTGCTAATAGCTCTGACCCCAGGGCAACTTTATTTATTAACATACAAATAACATTTTAATACAAATAAAATATCACCATATGAGATTTTTTTTTAATTTTTATTTTTATTTTGCAATACAATTCAGTTCTACATATCAGCCACGGATTCCCTTGTTCTCCCCCCTCCGGCCCCCTTCACCTTCCCCCCAGCCCACCACCCATTCCCACCTCTTCCAGGGCAAAGCCTCCCCCGTGGACTGAGATCAACCTGGTAGACTCAGTCCAGGTAAGTCCAGTCCCCTCCTCCCAGGCCGAGCCAAGCGATCCTGCATAGGTCCCAGGTTTCAAACAGCCAACTCATGCAATGAGCACAGGACCCAGTCCCATTTCCTGGATGCCTCCCAAACAGATCAAGCCAATCAACTGTCTCACCCACTCAGAGGGCCTGATCCAGTTGGTGACCCCTCAGCCACTGGTTCATAGTTCATGTGTTTCCATTCGTTTGGCTATTTGTCCCTGTGCTTTATCCAACCTTGGTCTCAACAATTCTCGCTCATATAAACCCTCCTCGTTCTCAGTAATTGGACTCCCAGAGATCCACCCTGGGCCTAGCCATGGATCTCTGCATCCAGACCCCTCAAGAGCACTTGTTCAGCTATGTTCATATCAGCATTGTTTGGAATAGCCAGAACATGGAAACAACCTAGATGCCTTTCAACTGAAGAATGGATAAACAAAATGTGGTACATATACACAATGGAATACTACTCAGCAGAGAAAAACAATGACATCATGAGGTTTGCAGACAAATGGGTGGATCTAGAAAAAATCATCTGAGTGAGGTAACCCAGACTCAGAAAGACAAACATGGTATGTACTCACTCATAGGAGGATACTAGATGTGAAACAAGGATGACTGGACAGCTACTCACATCACCAGGGAGGTTACCTGGAAAACAGGACCCCAAGAAAGACACGGGGATCGCCCAATGATGGAGAAATGGATGAGATCTATATGGACAACCTGGACATGAGTGGGGCTAGTGAAGGGCGAGGGTGGAGGGAAAGAGAGCTTGGGGGAGCGGGAGATCCCAGCTGGATCAACAACAGAGAGGGAGAACAAGGAATAGGAGACCATGGTAAATGAAGACCACATGAGAATAGGAAGAAGCAAAGTGCTAGAGAGGCCCATAGAAATCCACAAAGATACTCCCACAACAGACTGCTGGCAATGGTCGAGAGACAGCCCGAACTGACCTACTCTAGTGATGAGATTTTTTTTTATCTCTTTAGTTTTTTATTAAATGCTCCACCTTTAACATTTAGATATCTGATAGATATGATAGCATGTCTGTGGGATCCTTTCCATATATTATCACAGAGAAGAATATGAGGAAAATTATGTTGGGAGAGTACCTGCCATGCCATCCCATCTTGCACAAATTCTTGCTTCAGGACAAGCCTCTTCATGTTTGCATGTCCATAAACCCTTATAAACAGAGCAATGAAGCTGTTTCTCAAACAGTGAAAGCCCAAATGCCTTTGGGGCTCATGAGCCTACTTTAAATGTTATAGGGAAGATGCGTCTCAAAGGAGTCTTCCATTTTTATAACCACTGTTTCCAACTTTTATAGTTTTTAGCATTGTTGCTAGTTTTCTTTGCACTGTTGCTAATAAGTCCTCTAAGTATGGAGTAATTTCATAGAAGATCTATGACCAACTAATTATTTTATCACATCCATCATACAGTTCAAATCTCTCCTTCAGATAAACAGACTACAGAAGAAAGGTAAACCATAGAATACTGAAATAACATGGTCACAATGTAGTTTTTCCCTTTATAGGACTCTATCCATTTATGTGGGATGAAGGTAAATCAGAATTTTAACCTCTAGGATGAAGTCTGTAGATAGACTCGTAAATACATTGAGATGAGCACTGTGAGATCCTTGCTTGAGTTCTAGTAGACAGAAAATGACTCATAGAGGAGGTAAACTTGAAGTGAATTTGAAAAATTAATAAAAATGATACAAGTGTTGAGGAAGACATTTGCAGCTAGCAAAGGTTTTGTTATAAAGATATGAGGTTCTGTAATAGAATATAAGTATTCTTCAATAGCTGAAGTTCAAGATATGCGTCATTATAGTTTTTAAGCTAGATGAATATGAGAAAGTAGAATGTCAGTCCCCATGGAGGTCATTGTTCATCATTTTAAACTGTTATTTTACAACTTTATATTGCTTATAGTAATGGAGTAAAAGTATCGTTTCTCTTTAGTTTTATTATAATATTATTCACAGAAAATGAGGATTTTTGTGAAGAATGAGAGATGACATATGAGCTCCAGATGTTTCAATCATCCAAGTAAGAGATGATTAGGCTCTGGACCTGGCAATAATTAGGTGATGGAGGAAGAATGAAGTGGTGAGAAGAATAAAAACACTGGGCTGGGGAGATGGTTCAGTGGTTCAGAGTGCTTGCTGCTCTTTCAGAGGACCAGAGTTCAGTTTCCAGCTCCTACATCAGGTGGCTTTCAACTGCCTGTAATTACATCTCCAGGGGTTCCAACACCTTCTCTAGCCTCTCCGGACACACACACACACACACACACACACACACACACACACACACACACGTGCAGATACAGACACACATATACAAAATTTTTTTAATTAAAAATTTGAAGAAAAGAAGAAAAAGATTAAGCTGAGAGTTTAGAAATAGAACACACAGTTTCCAAGGACTTTCTTGGGAACGAAGATGAACATAATCCAACTGTTTACTAGCTCTAGTTGCAGAAGTTACAATGGCCAAATATTTTTCTTTTAAACCTGCAGTGAAAAAGAAAAATAGCTTCCTACCAAAATTTTTGTGTGTATTTTACCACCTCAGCTCTTTTCTAACAGTTGAGATTCCAAAATAAGTACAAGGAAGCAGAGAAAAGCAAAACCCACTTGGCTTGCACATAGTTGTAAAGTTCAAGTTGTCTCAGATGCAAATGAGGAAGGACAGATCCCCTCTTTACCTTCCCAGGAAGGAGTGACAGACCTTACACCTGTGTGCCATCATGCATCCCATCACAAACCCCCAGGCTTAGCTCACAGCAAAAACAAAACCAAACAATAACCGTGCCAGCCTCAATAGAAATTCTACTAGTCAGTATAAAACAGAAAAGAGAACTCCATCTGCCACTTGCCAGTTTAGACACTAGAGTGTTTTGTGTAATGAAAACAAAAGAGACTCATCAAGTCGTCTTGGGAAATACTGAGGAACACTGGAAGAGACTTGGAAAGAATCAGGCTTCTTGGCATCTCATTGCACAGAGAGATTAAAATTTGAACAAAAGCTGATGTAATATCAACTTGAATAACAATACAAGACATCATCATTTGTTGACTGTGTTTAGAGTGTGAAGACTTACTGAGATGTTTTCTTTTATAATACCTCTGAATAATTTCTACATATGGTTGATATGAACCCGGCATTGGGGTTTGTTATCAAAGCCAATTTTATGCATTGACCTCTGTCCTGTTTGGGGATATAATGACTTAGATTTGGGTTCAAGGACTTTTTGGCTTAACTAACATCTGCCATTTACCAGAATAACAATCATTCATATTAAAAACCACCTCAGTTCACACAGAATATAGAGGTGAGTCTGAGAGCCATTCACAATGGTCAGTTTACTTCTAAAAATCTTCCATGTCAGAGAGAACAGGAGGCCTCTTAGCTCTGGAGAACAATGTTCTACCTATACACAAATGCCAGAACACAGGTAGCAGTGTGGCTTTGCTGAGGTCAAACAAACACTCAGTTGACAATCGGCCTGAGTGTGCTTATCCTCAACTGAAAACTTGAGAAACAGACCATTTAGTGGCAGAGTGATGTTTCATGTTTCGCCAGTACCTAGTCAAAGTGCTCACTGTAAAGGCTTGCACATGACACCTGAAACTCATCCATAACTACAGAAGTAAGCTTGGATGCACTTCTTATTGGTGAGGTTGTCTGACCACTACATGATTGATGAGAGGCCGTATTGGATGAGAACATTGATTCTCTCAGATGTGCAAAATGCACATTTCCTTATTTTTTCAATGTAAACTACCAATGTATGGTCCGTTCACTTAAAGAGGTTGGTAATGTGAGATTTTGTTATTGCTTCTCTGGTTTAGTTCCCTTTGCTCTCCTCCTCGACCAACTAACTTCAATGAAACTTGGCATCTTGGTGCTAAGGTATGCTAACTTCCCTTCTCTGCCCTCATTGTTCATTGAAACTGCATGAACTCACTGCTACATCCCAGGTTCAAAGTCTTCAGATCATCTTAGTTTTCTTAGAAGTGATTGGAGAATCAAGATAATTTGTTTCCTCACTGAAATACAGGGCTATGACATGTGAGACACAAAGATGAGGGAGATTGGAATTGATGGCTAATCTTAATAGTGGATGATGTGTTGTGGGTCCCAGATGCCACTTTCAGGCCAACTTATTTTCTAGTTGGTTTTCATTGCCTGTGCGTCATGATTGATGTCTCTAGAACAGTTCTAAGAAGACAACTGTCTTGTGCAAGGTCACGAAGGGCATCCCACATCTGATGAAACACAAATTGGGCAGAATAAGGATCTGACTACACTGATGGGCCTTCTTTGTGCTAGAACTTTCTTTGGGATCAGTTGGACCCTTTACTGGGATCAGCTGGACCATTTGCTGGGATCAGCTGGATTGTGGTTTACTGGGTTGCCAGCTTTTCAACACAGCTCTCTGCTTTTTCCTGTTTCTTTGAATCTTTGAAAGATGTTGGTCCCCAGCGTTTCCCAATCAACTCGCTGCATACAAATCTCTACTGTAAAGTCTTCGCCCTAGAACTAATTGAAGTACAGAATCTAAGGGGATTTAGAAGAGGAGCCACCCTTCAAAATTGTGACATGCAACACCAAATGTGGAAAGACAGCTTTAATAGATCATGTTTCACATGCCCCATCCTCAACAGCATATGGACAACTTTTTGCAAACATCTAAAGGCCACATCTCTTAAACATAAGAAAAAGCTGAGAAGAATGAACTGTAACCAGGTCTCAATGAACCTATGTCAATCCCAGTGCAATTATGTGGCACCAACATTTGCTTTCTGATACCTGGATCCCTACTAAAGAATCAGGTTCCCACCTCTTCCACAGGGGTAACATTCTCTAGGAATGCATCTAGCCCCTGTATTTTATAAGTATGCCAGGAAATTCATATAATTGGTCCAATTCAAGAGAATTAAGCTGTGATAAAAGGTCTGTCATTTGCAGTAATTGAGAGAAGCTAAACTATGAAAACAATCTCGTGTCTAGAGTCATTTTTTATATCAGCCTCCTTATTTGCAAGCTCTGAGGTCACAACAATCTCTTCTGTCTATGTTAGTGACCATGGAAACCACACTCATGAAGACAGTAAACATTAAAAATGCACAATCTGAAAGAACTATTTATTCATGATAGGAATGAACATTGAAAATGCATATTGATTAGTTCCTTTCATTTGTGTCCAGTATGTGGGATAGACTATTGAAGGCATGTTTAATGCTGGCCAGTATAGACTGTATGTCCCGTATCTCTTCCACATGTCTATCTACTCTTATATTGTTCATGGACTGTAAAAGCCACAGTTGAGGACTGAGGAGAAGGCTCATTCTGTAAAGTGGTTACTGGGGAAGCATGAAGACTTGGATTTGGACCACCCATTACTAATGCAAAAAGTCCAGCACAGTGGCACACCCCTAGAGTCCCAGCATCAGGGGTGGAGATGATTAAAAGAATCCAAAGGACTTGCTGGCCTAATAGCTTTGCTTAGTTAGTGAACCCCAGGTTCACTGAGAGACCCTGCAAAAACAGGGGGAGATAGCTGGCTTTGACATCATCTTCACACTTATGGGTACAGGTGCAAACACATGGACATATACACATGACTCCATCACACCCCCTAAAACACAAAGTGAATTGTTAATGCTCTGTATTCTACTGTAAGTATATCCCTAAGCCAAGCTCATCTACAGCCGTGGTACACTGCGCTACTTTCCATCTGTGACTCGTCAGGATAAACTTAGATGCTGTTCTCCCTCATACCTTTAACCATGACAGGTTTTAGAGATAACACTTCACTTCTGCTTCTAGGCACAGAAGTAGTCCTCTGTGTAATTCTTGATGGTTTTGCTAGGAAGTTAGCAATTTTAGAGTCAAAAATTGAATTTAGTTACTCCATCTTTCATGAGAGTTTGGGGGATATCAGCATTTCACCACTTTTAAGGGGTGATGACCAAGAAGTCTGCAGAAAATAAGCTGTATCCCATCTATGGTAATGAGGCTTGCCATTCTGAGCCTCTAATAATTCCTGTGGGTGTCTCAGGGAGTCAGAGCCAAAGCCGCCCCAACCCTGTTTTTTCGACAGTCTAAAGACTTTGTAGACACTGATTTCCTATACTTCTGACACTTGTATGGGGTTAGCGTTTCCTTTGCAAACCTTCTCGGGTTTCCCTCAGGAACCTTCAGTGGGTTTCTCTGACACATTTACAGTCCTGAATAGATGTGTGATCACAAGATAAAATCTTTGACAAGTCTTTCTCCTCACCCCAGTGATTCAAGCCCAGCTTTGCAATTAAAGCTGTGGTCTAATGACTGAGGCTTTATTGTTGACTTATCTAAAGAAAATCTGTCAAATGATAACTCAAAATACTATATATTTTGCAGAGGAAAAAAAAGTATATAACAACTATTCATGCTATTGCTTAGACCTGGAGAAATAATGGACAATTTCACTATATATTTGAATACGTGAACCATGTCAAAGATGTTCCCTAGGCTTGGGAGACAGCTCTGTGGGTAAGGCACTTTCTATGCAAGTATGAGAACCTGGGTTTGGGTCCCCAGAGTCCATTCAAAGCCAGATGCAACAGTGCACATTTGCACTCCGAGCACTCCAGTGCTGAGGTGAGAGGTGGAGATAGAGGAGTCCCTGGAAGTTCATGGACCAGTCAGCCTTGGAGTATGCAGTGGTGGCCAAGAGGCTCTGGCTTAGCTGAAATGAAGGACTAACAGCTCATTCTATCCTCCGATTTCCATATGTGTGACAGGCACACACATATCACAGACACACACAGAAATACAGAGGAGACAGGGAAAGAGATGTGTGTGTGGGTGGGGGGGAGGGTTTCCTTTGCTTATAAAGGATGAGGCAGAAAGGGAGGGAGGGAAGGGCTGAGGAAGAGAGAGAGGGGGAGAGAGTTTCCTTTGCTTGTAAAAGGATGCTTTCAAACCAGAGTGAAAATTCTTATCTCATCACAGAATATGGCAATACATAGACAAGTGGATGTGAACTTACAGAACACAACATGTGGACATAAATCAGTGTTAACTGAGGTAGATTCATTAAACTTTGCTATGTCCACAGCTGTTATTTACTGTCAGCAAAGCTTTGGGAATGGAATCATGAAGGCCTATCATGTGAAATGTCACCTTGGACATTTTATATCTTCTATTACTATTATCATTATTCTTATTACTGTTTTTGTTAAAGATTTAGTTGCCTTACCTTGATATCAAAATAACTGGTGGACATTCAACTTCTATTACTGACCCACAGTACCAAAATCTATAGTAACAAGAACACAAAGAACCTATTTGTATTATTTCCCCTTTTAGGTGAATTTTTATGACATGGGAATTTTTTTTTGAAAGTAGTAGGGATGAAGTAGATGATACCAGAGGTGGAGACAGGGAATCATTATTGAGAAGCTCCAGCTGCCCATCTTGCTTGGTGTGCACAGTGACACATCAGAGACCCTGTGGAGAACATAGTTGCAGCGTGTTAACCACCACAGATACAGCAATTTCAGTCCCCGAGCTGCGTAATAACAGCTCTACACATCTTTTACAGTATCAGAGGCTGTGTCTTCATCAACTCTGTGTTGTGCTGTACCAACCCTAAATCATATTTCTATACATGTGGCTCATGTTTTCACATCCTGGGTAAAAGTTCAAGAAGTCACAGAAATAATAAGATGTGTAGCAGAACGCCTCTCACTTTTTAGTATGAAAACTGCTAGTGATGTTCCCCCAGGAGAGCTGGTTTATGTGTATTCTCCTGTTATTAGCATGATAAGAACTGATGAGAGCTAAATGGCCTCTTCAGAGATGACAGGGATTTGTAATTTCCCATCATTAGTGATGGGGAATATATGTTACATTGCTGACCAGGTTCCAATCAGCCAGCAAGAGTCAAGAGAACCTCAGGAGAGACGTGTGGTTCTTTTCACGGTGTCTTACGTTGTTTTCTGTGGCTGTGGTAAAACATCAACTTGAGGAGGAAAGGGTTAACTTGGCTCACAGGTTACTGTCCATAGTTAGAGGAAGCCAGGGCAGGAACCTGGAGCAGGAACAGAAGCAGAGACCACGGAGGAACACTTCTTACTGACTTGATTAGCAGCTACTTCTCATGTATAATCAGGGCTACCTGTCCAGGGGTGGCACTACCTACGGTGGGTTGGACATTTTCATGTTCACCATCAGTTAAGAAAATTCTCCACAGACATACCCACAGAACAATCTGAGGGAGACAAGTACTCTACTGAGGTTCCTTCTTTTTAGGTATCTCTAATTTGTGTCAAGTTAAGAATTAACAGACATACACAGATCTTATTATGTTGGATAAACTATAAGCAACTGAGCACTGTTGGCTTTCAGTACATCCTGGCCAGCATGTGTCATCTCATAACTTTAGGTGTCATTCATTGATAGTTGTCATGGCAACTCAGACACTGCTTTAACAGCCCAGGATAGTTCATCAAAAGCCTTTAGGTGTCTTGCAGTTTTCTTCCAAGAAATAAGAAGCTCTACATTACAACCGATACCTAATACTCACCTAATTCAGTACCTCTCTGTGGTTCATTTGTGTGCAAACTGGTACAAGAACTGGTAGGAGACCCCAGGGATCCAACTCTGTGCATTCAGACAGAAAGGGATCATGACATCTATGTGCTTAACAATCACTACCCAGAATATAAGCTTTAGAAACAGAATTAGACTGGCTGAGAATGAATTCCAGGGTCTGTGATGTGTGTGTGTGTGTGTGTGTGTGTGTGTGTGTGTGTGTGTAATGTGTGTGTGGGGAGGAAGCTCATGGAAGAAAGAAGGTGTGTGTTTCGGTTTGCCACAAGCGTTTTGTTTGCGTGGATGTGTGAAGGGAAAGATGGCAGCTGAGGAAATCCTTGGCCTGCAGACGTTGTGGGAAATGGGAGTATTTTCCTATGGTCAGATCGACCTTCATTTTCTTAGTGTTTTTTCCTTGGGTGGGGAAGTAGAAAAGCTTGTATAATATTTCTTTTTGAAGCCCAGTCCTCATATGGGAATGTTAGGTTTAGTTAGTAGAAAGAGATTTATGAAGGCTAGGAAATATGTTAGGTGTGAGTGAGGGCACATTTGAAACCCAAGACCCTGGAGAGTTCTCTAAGACAAAGAAGAGACCCATCTATCTAGAACTGTTTGGATTAAGGCTCCCTGCTACTATGGGGACTTGGGGGAGGGATTCTTGCATCCCCAGGGATGCTTTCAGCTCCGTCTTCATAATTCTACATGAGTAATCAGCCTTTGGCCCAGCTAGTCCTTAGTTGGAGTTCTGTCTGTATCCCTACATCTGCAGTCACTTTCCTTCTCCATAGACCATGTGTCAATAGACGTTTGGGTTCCTCTTCTCCAAAGCTATTTTGGGGGCTTTTTTTGTTTTATGATTAAAAAATAATAATAAAGTAGATAGTGTAGGTAATTTGAACTTAAGTTACACCAACTCAAATAATTGCAAGAAAGGTGAATGTAGAGAGACAATGAGACAAAGATAGAGATAATGGGAGGTAAGGGGAGAGGGAGAGACAGAGAGGAGCAAAGAAGAGGAGAGAAAGAAAGAGAAGAAACAACGAGAGAAAGAGGAAAGAGAGGAGAGAGAGGGGAGAGAGGAAGAGAGATACACAGAGAGAGTGAGAGAGAAAGGAAGAACTAGAAGAAGAAGGAGGAGGAGGAGGAGGAAGAGGAAGAGGAGGAGGAGGAGGGAGAGGAAGAGGAGGAAGAGGAGAAATCCATTAATTTTATATCTAAACCCCTTTTCAGATAGGGTAGAATATATTTTCCTCATTCTAATTCTTTAAGGATATAGATTCTTAGGGAGTCCTCTTGTTCTTCTGATAGTTTATTTTTATTATGATTATTTCTGTAGGATTGTGCAACTCACATTCATCTGAGTATTTGGATCTTATAGAATACCTTCTCATGTCTAACACTTAGCAGGAGATTCCTTATTAAGTACAAATTGCCCCAGCAGCTAATTAGACCTTTGCTTCATGTACAATGCTTTTGGGGGTGGGATCCAATCAACAAACTATATAGAATTTCTAAGTATTTAACCTTTTCTTTGTGTTTTAGAGCATCAGTGTTGAACAATCCAGTGTTGAGAGTATTGCACATTTGCTTGTGAATTTGAATCCTGACTACTGGTTTTTGACATAAACACTCCTACGGGTGCTTGAGATGCCCCTCAGTTAGTACAGTGCTTGTCTAAAGTATCTAAAGGATAAAGTACTGGATTCAAGCCCCAGTATCTCATAAACTGGGTGTGAGACACTGAAGGATTAAGAGCAGGATAATCTGGAGTGGAGAGTCATCCTTGGTTACATAGCAAGATCATCTTGCTTCTAAGATGATCAATAATGATAAGATTTTTCATGGGACTGTTTTGAGGGTTGAATGCACTGTGGTGTAGTGTACTATAGACAGTAAATAGTGAAAATAAAGTGAGGGCTCTTAACATTTTAGTATTAAGTATAATACTAATACATTGATACTATAAATGTTAGTTAATTCTATATGGATTAGCATTTCTTGGAGATATTGTTCTATGTATTTTCATAAAGACTAAGACTTGGGAGTGTGATCCTTTTATGTTTACGCAATTTATTCAGAACTGTGATCACTTCTAACTCTGTGATGAGGTTTTTGTGCCCATGTGTCATTTTATCTACTTAAGGAACCTCTGAGAAATAATCCCTGCTGTTACATACCCTGGAACTTTGGAGGTAAAGTTGCCTGTTGGAGAAGGCAGTTCTATCAAAAACCGAAGCCCCAAATTTGAAACATCTGGCTTTGAACTCATTAGTATTTAAGATGCAACTAATGATCTCTTCACCCCTCAATGTCTGTGTTTGCGAGAGAAAATGAGGGGAAGAAAGTCTCTAGGAAAAATATTGATTCCCCTTCAGCAAACCCTGTTGGAACTCACTGTTGTAGGCCTTGTTATTTTTAAGTGTCTGGATTTTCTTTATGAATTCATTAAAAAATATTTTAGCGGCTCTGGTGGCCTAGTATCTCATTCCAACATAAACTTACCACAGGAGAACACATACTGCTTGGCTCACCTTTTCATTTCATGGCTTAATAATAATGACAAATTACAGGTGCCAGAGTGACGTTAGATCCCCTAGCATAACTGATTCAATGTTCAAATATTCTCTTTGCTCAGAAGTTCTTTACAGTAAGTTTTAAAAGCTGTATTTGCCTTTATTTTGTGTGCATGAATGTTTTGCCTACATGCATGTATGGGCTCATGTGCAAGCAGTACCACGGAGGTCAGATACCCTGGAACTAGAGTTATGGATGCATGTAAGCTGCCACATGGGTCCTCTGCAAGAGTAGCAAAAGCTCCTAACTGCTGTGGCATCGCTCCCACCCCTTTTCAGAACTTCTAAACATACTTGACATTTCTCTTGTAACTGGAAGTTTGTGTCTCTCATGCTGGAATCCTGTTTCAGAAGCTTGAAACTGATGTCCCCTTTAATTATTGATAGCAACTTAGACCTGTTCTCTTGTCTTACTATCAAGTTGGCAGAATGAATTATAGCTATATTGTTTATTTCAAGTGACACATTGTTCAGCAGACTCAACTGTCACGAAGAGAGGATGTCTCTCTTTATTGGGAGTCATCTAGGTCCCTTGATTGTCCCCAAGATGAGTTCTCTTTTCATCCATTATAGTCCATCATGAGGCCTTCAGAATATGAAATATCCAGCCAATTTTTGAGAGTTTATCTTTCAGTTATTCCTACAAAGCATATAGAAGCCTACTGTATAATACTAACCTTATCTTTGCTGACACTCATAAAGCCATCTATCAAGTTACTACTGCTTCACGATAGGCTCCCTTTGAAAGTTCTAAGGATGTGAACTGAACGCGTTGTCAGTGAACACTGGGTAGTTTCTCATTTCTCATTTGAATGCCCCCCATCTTATTTGCATTGGCTAGAAATCAAATACCATGTTGAACAGATGTTGTTAGAAGTGAAATCTGCCTGGTTTCTGAAGTTAGATCAAATTGGTACGTTATCATTAAGTCTGACAGCAGAAGTTGTTCCACAAATGTCTCACTGAAAGTGACAGAGCTCCTATTTATTGCTAGTCCACTGAGTCTATCAGGTCTATCTAAAATGAGTCTAAGAGGCAGGGGAGATGGCTCAGCGGTTAGGTACACTTACTGCTCTTACAGAGGACTGAAACTCAGTTCGCAGGACCTCCACAGCAGCTCATAAACATCTGTAACTCCAGCTCACTGCAGTGTATGTCAGGCAGACTGACTGCTTCGAATGAGGAATAATGTCAAAGCAGAAGGCTCATTCTGTATACCGGGTCAGTGTACCAAGACAAGTCTGAGACAGTCAAACCCCAGGTACCCACTGCCAGCTGGTGGATCAAACGGAGAACAGAGTAATAGTAAAGTGGGAAGCAAGGCTACCAAATGGAAAGGCCCCGATCTTTGATTCAGACAACTTGAGTTCAAGTCCAGATACAGTGACTTACTATTGCACCTGTAATTGGTATTTTTCCTGTCTTGGAAAAGGAACTTGGATCTTTCTACATCTGTTTTCTCATTTTTAAACTTGGGCCATGTCTTCATTTTCCTTGCAGGAAGCGGAGATTGTTGGCCACATAGTTTAGGGTGCACAGTGGGAGGCACTATCTACTGTATAACTTGAAGCATCTGGTCACAGTGCATCCACACATTCAGGAAGAAGACAACAATGAATGGTCCTATTCTCCTCACTTTCTCTCTTTTTAAAAAAAAATGCAGTGTAGAATTGCATCCCAGAGGATGGCACCACACACAGTAGACAGGCACATCTTCCTACTTCAGTTAACCTATTGAAATAATCCCCCCCCACACAGGTATGTTCTGTATGCTGTGCATCAGTAGGTCCTTTGCACAAGACAACTTTTTTTTTGCTGTGTGTGTGTGTGTGTGTGTGTGTGTGTGTGTTCTAGATTTATAGAGAAATCTTGGGGTTGCTTTTTGATTTCCCAATTTTTATGTTCATGCATTGTATTAGAAATGCATATTTCCTGTAAAGCATGATTGGTTAGGGAAGCTAAGGTTGGACTCCAGGGTCTGGGACATCCCTAATAAGCACTTTGACGCTGACTTACTTCTTAGATGTCCCCACTTTGTCTTTTTGTTTGTTTGACGCGGGATCTTACACGGAAGCCCATGGTGGCCTGAAATTCATTATGTAGCCCAGGCTGGCCTCAAACTTGTCTAATACTCCTGCCTCTGACAAGATTGAGATTATAAATGTGAGTCACCACAGCTGGATAAGTCAAAATGACTTTTTGAATTATCTTTTCTCTCTCTCTGTTTATTTCTTTCGTGTGTGTGTGTGTGTGTGTGTACATACATACACATACATGATGTAGACATGTGTATTATATAAATGTGTCTGTGTATGCCTATAAGTAAACATGTGGGGACCAGAGGTCAACATTGACTGTCTTCTTCTGTTACTCACTGCTATATTATTTTTAAGCTCTGTGAAAATTAATTTTTATTAAAATAGAATTATGTCATTTCCTCCATTACCTTTCTTCCCTCCAACCCCTCCCATGCTTTCAATGCCTCCTCACTCCCTCTCAAATTGATGATCATTTTTGACTCTATTTGTTACATATATATATGTGTGTATGTATGTATATGTATATGTATATGTGTGGGTATATGTATGGGTATATATGCATAACTCTCTATATAAAACCTGCTGTGCCCATTTGGTGTTGCTCGTGTATATATGATTTCAGGACTGACCACTCCGTATCGGATAACCAATTAGGAGACTCATCTTTGGGAGATGCTGATTGGCAAAGAAGCTGTGTTGCAGATGTAACTGTTGGGTATGGGTACCCGTGATTTGTTGATCTACGCTGTGTTTCTCTGTAATGGTCTTCATTTGCTGTAACAAGAAGCTTTTTATGGTGAGGGCTGAGAACTGTACTTCACTGTGGGTATAAGGATGGATTCTAGAATGCAGTTAGGATGGATGCTGGCCCAGTAACATGGTGACAGTAGGTACTCCTATAAGATTCATGACCTCATTAACCCCGGGTAGTGGGCTGAGCTTCTAGTTTGTCTTCACTTTATTTCTAAAGCAGGCTCTTTCACTGAACGCGAAACTTACTGATTCGAAAGGACTAGCTGACCAGTGACCTTCCAAAATCCTCCTGTCTCTGCTTCTTGAGCACTGGTATTACAAGTCACTTGTCTGCCTTATTTCATGGGTGCTAGGGATGCAAACTTGGGTTTTGCTATTTGCTCAGCAAGCACTTTACCCACTGAGCCATGTATCCAAACCATTGTTCTGTTTCTAACTGCTACTCACCATTGGTCATTAATCATGTTACTGAGCTATAGTGACTATTCTCTCCAACGTTGATGCATGCATCAATTCTTTGCGATTTTTGATGCCTACCTTGCATCTCTGGATTCTGGTTCTCCATATGTGTCCTTCACTGTGGCCTGGACATCATGACAATCTGCTTTCAAGGAATCAAGGATGACAGCACATTACTTGTAAGCAGTCCATCTGTTCACCACCTCCTCATCTCTGCACCACTGCGGTTAAATTGTCTTTACTTCACCATTTTACTGGCTGCCAAAGATGAAAGTAATCAAAATCCATAAATCGTGAAATGCTTCCATTAACCAATCAGAAGCTGTCGTTGCTTTCATACCTGCTCTAAGAGGGGCCATTTTTGGTAGCTTAAACTAAATTCTTATGTATCTGTCCACTGGGGATAGATACATTTTAGCCAGTTAAAAGAGTTTCCAGCTCTGCAGTTAGTTCTAAGAGTGGAGAGAAAAAAAAAACCCTCCTTTCTGCACCTTTCAAAATCTAAAACAGGTTTGGCAATTTTCTTGTTCCTTCTTGCGAGTTCTAGAAGTTGATTACACTTACATATCTCAAACCCAGTGAAGGATAAACAGGCTTTGAAATCTCATACTTGGAGACAAAGAAACCAGGAGAGAATCTGTAACCATGCGAACACATTAGGCAGCATTGAGGTGGGTGGGGCAGCCATGACTGACACATGTCACAGAGAGATTCCCTCCTGCTCTTTGGCACAGACTTTGACATTTAAATTGCAGGCAGCCCTGGGTCTGTCCCAGGAGCTGCCCGTGGTTGAATGCAGTTCTGATCACTTACTTGAGGGGCGCAGTGGGGATAACGAGGGGGGAAAAAAAGAAAAATCAAATTGTTCTAGGAAATCATGTTTAATGTAGAAATCTGGTTAATATTAAAATGCAATCTGCAGTTTTCAAGTATTCTATTCCTCAAGGAAAATCTCTCCTGTTCAAGGGACTGGAGCAGTAAGTAAGCACCCTCTTATTACATCACTTCCTATGTCAGGCCCAACTAACATTCAAAACGTATTACCGTATTGATAATGCTAATTTTAAAATGATGCCTTCTTTTTCCCTTTGGTTAAGGGGTCTGGGCAAAATTCCAATCATATGGATCAATTTAGCTCTAGACGGAGCTTGCTCAACTGATATTTCACGCACTATATAGAATGTGGTTCTTCCACATGCTCAGGAATAGGAGCCCATGTCTCCCCACTTACCACATAGAATTGTATTTCCAAGGGATTTGTCTATCTCAAGGGCTTTAGAAAAGAGGGTATCAGCAGATCCAGCAGGGAGAGACACCAGTATGTGGCCTCTGATTTTGGGATTGCAAAGGAGTTAGGAACTGATTTCTGAAACCCAACCTCGTGCCATGTTCAAATCAGCTTGACACCTTCCCTGTAGGTTTGGCTGGCCTTTGCCACAGTGGTTCTCATCACCAGAAGGACATGTGGCTGTAACCATTGGTATTTATCCTTTCAACCAATACTTATTTTTTTCCTTCAGTGTCTTAGAACACTGAAACTGATGGCTTAGGAGAACAAAGCCTAATTACAACTCTCTCTTCCCTATCTAGTTATTTGGTATTCTCCTTTCATCCTGTTGCTGTGGTGTCAGGACCATGAGCAGCTTAGAGGAGAAAGAGGTTTATTTAAGCTTAAATGTTACAGTCCATTAGTGAGAGAAATCAAAGCAGGAACTTGAAGCAGATATCATAAAGGAACACTGCTTGCTGGCTCACTCACAGGTTTATGCTTAGCTAGCTTTCTTTTGCCGACCAGGACCATCTTCTCAGGGAATGATGCCACCCACAGTGGACTGGGCCCTCCTGCATCCATTAATAAACAAAATACCCCACCCACCCACACCCATGCACATGTCCCCAGACAAATCCGATCGCAGTAATCCCTCAGTTGACATTCTCTTCTCAGGTGAATCTATGCTGCATTGGCAGTTAAAGCTCCCTAGGACACTTTGTATTTCTACTTTCTATTTTAAAACATTAATGCTCACTAACAAAAAGTAAGTATGGAAATATGCAATATTGTAGACATGGAAAACTGTAGTATTATAGACCAGAAGGAGGCAATTTCATCTATTTGGAGTCAATAGGTGACCTGCTTGGGCAGAGCTGGTCATGCTTAATGTGGAGTTAAAGTGACAAGAGGTAGGTGACAAGAGAGAGATCACATCCACGGAGGTCTCCCTAACTCAACCTTTTACTTAGTATTGTTTTTAAATTTACCCCAGAGAGGAAATGTTCTGTTGACATCTACCATTTTTTTCCAATTATGAATTCAAAGATAGGAAATGAGCATTTTCTGGTTCTAACAATGGGTGTAGAGTGTGGGCTTTGTAGTAGTGTTGGAGTCTACTCAAGTGTGATTTTCCAATGAGGCTTTATTCAAGCTCACTTTCTAGTGCATGCTTGCTATTTTCCAGGCACCTTCTCAAGTGATCTATATATAACTTAGCAACTCTATAAAACACTTATTATTTTTATCCTCATATTCCAGTCTGAGAGGGATGCCAAGGGACTCAGTGGTTTTCTTCAAGTGAAACATAATTGATTTTGATTAGGAAACCATAGTAAGCTTTATGCAGAATGAGGTAGAAGAGTAGAAACATGAAGATTTCACTAGATGAGGGAGATGATGCACAAGGGAGTCTGGTTATTCTTTGGGTATGGTATTCTAGGCTAAGGGAGCAGCGCAGTAGGTATAAACAACATATTAGAATGTATGATAGAGCCAAGATGTTTATATTCCTTAACATAATCCTGCTTCATGGAATTTTCTTAAAGAAATGGTTTTAGAAGAATATAAAATAATGGTGTGTACATGTACACAACAATTTCAAAATGTTTTTCATAAAGTGAATGGAAAGCATATAAGCCCAAGAATTTAATGTCTTGGGGGCTGGAGAGATGGCTCAGAAGTTAGAAGCAATGGCTGTTCTTGCAGATAACTCCAGTTTGGTTGCCTGTTTCAGGTACCTGCATGAATGTGGGGCACATACACACACAGAAACACACCCACTCCCCCATATATATGTGTATATATATATATATATATATATATATATATATATATATATATATACAATAAAAGTAAATCTTTTTAAAAAGGTATGATATAACTCCACACACATACACATAAAGTATCTATTTAACTGATTGACTAACTGACAACTAACCAACTAACTAGCTAACTAACTATAGTGAGAGAAACATGAGGAATGACATATGAAGTTGACCTCTGGCCTCCACACACACACAGGCTCCTTCCTATGCATATATATACATACATCCACACTAACATGCAAACCCATACACTTGTTTAAAAAGAAAAAAAATGGCTTGATGGCAGTTGTTCTGATATTTTTTAAATATAGGAGAGGTTTTCATATGTTGTGGGTTAACACAAGGAAGTTAGAGCTCTGGGAGAAACTGGAGAGGTGTTGCTGGTGGATGGATTTGATCAAAACATAGTGTGTGCATGGATGAATTTGTCAACAATAAAAAGAGTAAATGGTAAAAATAAGAGATAGAAGGGACAATTGACTGACAGGGTATGGGCCAGAAAGGGTTAAGAAGGCTTGGAATCAATAACTGTGGGAAGAATTTAAAGTACAAAAGGAGGGGTGGACACAGTTTTTAAAGACAGGCGGAAACAAGAAAACTGCAAGAGACATTTAAGAGCTGTCTAAAGGGGGCTTGAGAGATATTTGCTTTTTCCCCAGGTTTTACAGGGAAGTCAGATCGGGGATTTCATCCAGCTGGTATCTCTAAAGAAGCTGGGATAATGAGGAAAATGTAACTGTGAACAGCAAAGACATATTTCATATGAGAATTTCATACTAAAGTGATACTGTTGGACTCAAAGAATATAATAGGGAAAGTAAAAGATGCAATGGAAAGAAAAATGATAATGGGGACCAAGAAGAAAGAAAGGACTGTGTCTCTATCGAGACAGTTGGCAGAGGATGGTCAGTACCCGTCTCCAGTTCTTTCCATTCATGTTCTTCTAAAAATGCTGAATACCACTGTGCACTCACCTCATTTAAGATACTGTAATGGTGTGACGTATGGGCAGTGAGCTCAGGCACCTAGTCATCAGAGTAACTTGTTATTAATCTGCCCTCAGTGAGCTGGGTGACCAAGAAAATTGGACACCATTACATTCTAAAGGCATCATATATGTAATGGCATCAAATTATCACTCGTTGGCCAAGCTGTAAGGAATCCAGAATTCAAAATAGTGTTGTAAGTCAGAGTTCAATGACTTTGTATGTAAAACCTAGCCTGTGTGAGAAGTGTGTGTATGTGTGTGTGTGTGTGTGTGTGTGTGTGTATATGTATGTGTGTGTGTTTGCGTGTGTGTTCATGCACATGGATGCCAGAGGTCAATGGTGGGTGTCATTACTCAGTGTACTGTCCATATTGTGTTTTGGAGACAGAGTCTCTCACTGAAACTTGACCTTGTACATAGGCTAAGCTGGTTAGCCAGTGTACCCAGGGATCCTCCTGGGGTTACAAACATGCCTCATAACAACTAACTTTTAAACCTGGGTTCTGCAGGTTAAACTCAGTCCCTCATGCTTGCATGATAAACACTTTGCCAATGGAACCACCTCCCTAGCCTGCTGCTTGATATTTAATAAATAAAATTTTATTGGAACACAATTGCATCCATACGTTTATTGCATGTACCTTGGGGTTACAACTGCAGAATCAGTGGTTGCTGGAGTCTAATGTGGTTGGTGAACCATGAGACATTAAGTTGGGGCATACAGCAATGGTTTATAGAGTCCTATGCCACAGTTGGAAGCTATGCATCAGTAAACACAACCTACATATGTGTGGAGCTTTGTTCACTGAGACCTTTGTTTCCGATAATGATGGAAAATTTTATGTCTTTGTACTAGCAACTGCAGATGAAATGGATACATTGAAAGGCAATATCAAGCTCATTCTAAACAATCAGGAGTTGATGTTAAAAAGCCCCAAACTAAACCCTGTTTGAAGACGCCAGGTTTATCAGTCTCCATGGGATTATGGATGGGTACGCTGTTTTTCCAGACCATTTCTTGTCCTTAGTTTGCAGCCTCCCCTCCTTGTAAATCTGAGTCTGTGGTCAGGGTTCTTGGTAGCATACATCTTTCCAGGGCTGCTGGAGACATGGCAACAGGATACAAGGTGTTCTTGGTTTGTGCCCAAATGCCCCCAAAATGTCCATGTGGGGAGATACACACTGTTGACTTTAAAATTATACCTCAGCAGAAAGAATGTAGACTAACTTGATTACAGCAATTGAAAAGGGGGCAGTAGCTGCCTCATTCTATTAAGGGCTTTGAGAAAAAGAGGAGAGAAAGAAAGAAAACCAAAATCCCCTGTCTCAGCATATCAGGTGCGCCTCAGTTCTAATGAAGAGCCTGCTTTTTTATTTGTCTTCAAAAAATAACTAGAGCAGTCTGTTTCCACCTTCTCCTCTTTGAGAATTAAACACAGACAGAGTTTGCTTAACTTAGGCAGGTCTAACCCAAGGAAGGACAATGGTTATTATGTCCAAATGCTTGAATATTGTCGCCTGCCATCAAAATCAGGTGACTCGTACATAGTTAAAATGCCAGTCCATGGATAGTGTCCCAAATTGTGACAAAACAGTGAGTAATGGTTGATACAGAAGGGCTAAGTTTTTTTTTTTTTTTTTAATTTCGTTCTGGAGTTGAGGAATTGAGTTTCTTTATATTCTAATTTCCAAACTAATTTCTTATTAAACTAAAAACTTCTGCTATGAACACTGTGATTAATTTCTCTGTACTAAATGGTGTTGGATTCCTCTTCTTTTTTGACATTTTAAATTATGGAAGTATACTGTGGAGGTTGGACATAAAGGCGGCCAGGCAGAATTCAGAATTTGCTGTGGACAGTATGAGAACAAAGATGGACTGTTCCCACCCTCTCTCTGTCTCTCTGTCTCTCTGTCTCTGTCTCTGTCTCTCTCTCTCTGTCTCTGTCTCTCTGTCTTTCTCTCTCTCTCTGTCTCTCTGTCTCTGTCTCTGTGTGTGTGTGTGTGTGTGTGTGTGTGTGTGAGTGTGTGAATGTGTGTGTCTATGTGTGTGTGTGTATGTGTGCAGGGTCATGTCCACATCTGTGCAGATGCCCTTGTATCTGCCAATACCAGAAGACAACTTGGAGTTTGTTTTTCAGGTTTTGCCTACCTTGTCTTTTGAGACAGGCTCTCTCCTTGTCTTGAGACTTATTTATAAGTGGGCACTGGAGTCTGAAACAAGGAAGTTTCCCATGCTTGTTCAGCAAACACTTACCTCCTGAGCTATGGGGCATATCTTGCTACTATATTTTAGAAACTTCCCTGGTATTAATGAAAAATAATGATAATAAATAAAATTCATAATTAATAATTAACTCCAATCTAGGGGCTCAGTTAAATTACTTCCTGCAATATACTGACAGGACAACCAGGCAAGTGGAAATCTTCCCTCTAAAAAGAACCCAGATTGGGGGTGGGGAGTTAACAAGAGACAGAGTTTGTGTTAATTCAAACTCCCATGTGAACTCGGCCAGATATGGGGCTGTTTGAATTTCCAAGAAAGATGCTAAGACTATGCACATCAGTGAAACAAGCTCCCAGGGACATCCAGAGCTCGTCCCCACTAGGAATGAGCACTGTCCAGCCAAACACGTTTTTTTCCTTGACTTCTCCTGCAGGCCATAAAGACATGTGTGGCCTCTATTGTGATATTTATCATTGTACTCACTGTGCTCCAGATAAGAAAACTAAAGTTGCTTATGTCCATATCTTTGCAAATACCCAATTGAAATATGACTGGAATGCATAAATTACATGTGTAGCTGTGTATTTTGATTAAATAAGTTGTGCATGGAGAATTCATTTCTTGGCTTTCTTTTTCATTTCGCTCTGTCACACGCTGTACTTTCTGGAAAGGATGACCTTCATAATGGCAAGTCTAGGGAAATTTTGTCAGTGTTTTGTCTTCTGATATCAAAATAAGAGCTGCAGACCAGAGCTGAGCCCCTTTCTTGTGGATACAAGTGCAAGGAGAAGGGTGTTGAAACTGAGACCACAGCTTCTTACATTGTATCAGCTAATAAAGTCTCCATTGTTTTATTAACAATGTCCACATCAGTCAGAATCAAGAATGATGAGATCAGAAAAGGATCTTGTGTGGAAAACCGTAAAAGCTATCAAAAAATTCTGAATTTGGGTCTTCAAATGTAGACCTACTGTCACTCAGGAACTGCTTAAGAAAACACAGCCAACTGTTAAGACTTTAATGCATTTTAAGATATTAGTGATGGCCTTATAACATAACAATATGCCAAGTTGTGGAGTGGAAGATAAAGTGAGCTTTATGCCATAAACACAGAAGGTCTTATTTTCTGAATATGACTGGGCATAGTTATATTCTAAAATTATTTTAGCATCTATGATCTGTACAATATTTGTTTGACTGTGAGGTTCATCTTTTCTGTAGGGCAAAGGACAATTGTACTATATATGTACACACACACATACACACACACACAGACATATATATATTTGGTTAACATAAAAAATTAGCTACAGAAATTTTCTGTAAGAAAGAGCGCTATTGTAGAAAAAACCCATTTGTTAAATTATTATGATCTATCATGAAATCCAACCAGCTTTCTAAGCAGTCTAGAATGTGCTTATATCCTTTTCATTATTACTGAACACACATTTATTTTATTCAACAGAAAACGAATGGCGGTAGACAACTAGATTTTTATTCCAGATGGCACAAAAAGAGCAAGGTCACACGTGAAAGCAGGCTGTCCTGTTTAAGGAGAACTCAAAATTTATCGCCTCTCTTTTATAGAATTTGTTCTTTTTTCATATATTTCCATGGAAGAGATACATATAGATTCAGAAACCGACCTGCTTAGCAGTGACGGTCTGGCCCTGCCTCCACGCTTCTCCCAGCTTTGAATGTATCAATGTCTTCTTGGTTTCAGATCAGCGCGGCAATGTGCCTCCACACCAACGTTTTCTGGCAGAGGTGGAGAGCAAGCAGCTCATTTTTCAAAAACTTTAGAGTCTGTTTTCTACCTTGACCTGTTCCAAGAGTTACCTCTCTCCTGCAGCCTCTCAAGATTTTCATAATTGTCTGTTCCCCAATTTTCGTAATTTGTAAACACTGTGAAATGGCTGCCAGACATTTACCATAGGAAAAGTGGAGGAAGGGCGGGAGTGAGGGGCACCAGCTTCCTTAAACCATTTTTACGTTTGACTTGGGAAGAAAGCTGGGCCGGTGCCCACAGCAGTTAAAGGTTCAGGCGCGGGACTCAAAGTGATTTTTCTTAAGGTGTCACTGCCACACACAGCCACCACGTGTTCTTTCTTGGCTCGAGCGCGGCTCTGCTGCCTAAGTTTGGAAGGCTGTACCTTTCCATGGTTGGCATCCCTCTTTCTCTGCCAAGGTGAGGGCAGCACAAGCTGCGCGTTTTCCCGTCTCCTCTCTCCGAGCTAATCACCTTGGATGAGACCTCTTACATTGCCGTGAGTCTAGGGGTGTTACCCAAAGAAGGGCCAAGACGGCCATGGCACCCAGAGGCATTCACAGTGGAAAACAAGCCTTCATGCTAACAGGAGTTGAAACTGCCAGGGGAGTGTGCCTCTGCTTGTGTCCCTAGGCCAAGCTGCTTGTGGTCTGACGGACATCTGGAGCCAGCATAAGAAAGATGAAAAAAAAAATCATGAAGGTTCAAAAATATACTTTGGGCCAAGTGGAGGGAAAACAGATAGAAATCCTGTAGATAGGTATCAGATAAAATACAGAATTTCAGAGTAATTTGTTGTTTATTGAATACACTTAGTTTTCTTTGGTTTGGTTTGGTTTTGGTTTTGTGATAGCATCTACTTTAGCCCAGGTTGGCCTCTAGCTCCTTATATAGGATAGTCCAGGATGTTCTTACATTTCTTCTCAAACATTTTCTTTTGAATTTTAATTTTATGAGTGTGGGCCTTTACCTGCATCTCTGTCTGCCCACCACTTGTATGCAGTGCCCCAGAAGCTGGAAAAGGGTTTTCACATCCACTGGGACTAGAGCTACAGACACTTGTGAGATGCCATGGGGGTGCTGGGAATCAAACTCCCATTTTCCGGAAGAGCAGCAGGTGCTCGTAACTGTTGAGCCATCTCTCCGGTTCCTCCTGACCTTGAACTTCTCCTTCTCCTGTTTCAGCTTGGGACTGTCGGAGTGCACCCATGACCAGTGTTTATGCAGTGCTGGGTATTGAACCTGGAGCCTGGTGCACGCCAGACAGGCACTCTCTCAACTGAGCTGCATCGCCAGACCCGGACTCAAATATTTTAAAAAAGATGCATTGATAAAGGGAGCATGTCAATAAGACAAACAAACAAATCTAGAATTCTATGCTTTTTCCTTTAAGTCCTTTAAATCAAGTTAATGTTCTGATCGTGAGTTCAACCCCAACGTTTTTCTCTGATTTCGACTCTATGCTCATTTCAGTAAAAAATCTTCTTACCAAATAGTATGTAGAATGAATTCTACCACATTGTGTACATCTAAGGGCAGAGAAAGAATTCCAGAATCAATGGATCAATGAATCTCTCTCTCTTTCTTTCTCTCTCTCTCCCCTTCCTTCTCCCTCTCCCCCTCCCTTCCTCCCTCCTTCTATCTCTCTCTCTCTCCCCCTCACTTCTTCCCCCTCTCCCTCTCCCTCTCTCCCTCACTTCCTTTCTCCCTTTCTCCATTTCATTGGCATTTTTAGCTGGTGTCTCAAATATATCCAGAATCTCAGCAGTGTTTAGCAGGACTTTTAACACTTACTCACCACAGCAACCTGAGCTGATCTTGCCTTTCAGTGTTAATCTGTTTCATGTCTCACTATAATCATTTTCTATTTGATGCCTGAAATACATTTGAATGATAAAGTTTTGCTTATGCATTTTCCAGTTTTTAGGAGCCTAAGTTGCACTTTGACTTAATAGCAATGATACCCACATTTTACTATATCTTTTAAAAACTTGTTTATTTTGTTTCTGGTATTGTTAGCCTCTGGACAAAGTTCTGGCTGACTTTGCTGCTCTCTGGAAACATCAGGCTCCTCTCTTCAGTATCGTTGGCCATTTTCCACAGCGTAATTGCAGCATGCCTAACAAGCACCCACATACTCAAATATAAATAATAATTTAATAATTATTTATATTTTTATCACACACTGGATTTTGTTAGTTTTTTTTTTTTTTTTAGTTTTCAAGACAGGGTTTCTCTGTGTAGCTTTGCGCCTTTCCTGGAACTCACTTGGTAGCCCAGGTTGGCCTTGAACTCACAGAGATCCACCTGACTCTGCCTCCCAAGTGCTGGGATTAAAAACGTGTGCCACTACCGCCTGGCATAATTTTTGCTTCTTATCTTGCTTCATTCCTTGAATTATTTTTTTATTTTGCTGAAAAGCATAATGTGGTGACTCAGAGGAACCTTTCGGGCATGGTTGTCTGACAGGACCCCTGGTTTTGAGTGCCTTCTTGACAGTGTGGTGGCTTTGTGCGGAATCTGCCCTCTCTTTGCTCTTCTGATATGTCTAACTCAGGTATTTGTTTGTCTTCAGCTGAGGCTAGTGTTTGCATTTAGTCTGAGGGCTCATCCATTTATTTTTTTTTCTGACTCTGGAGAATCTATTGTTTCTATAGAAATATCATCTCTGGAATCCTCTCGACTTTTTGTTTCAGGTCGTCTTCTTTTACCTTCCTTGTGGCTTAACTTCTGTCAGACATTCTTCATGCACAAATGGGACAGCCAGTGTTTATTTCTGCTCAGATCAGTTTCGTGTTAATTACTAAATGAAGTGACAGGTTTCATTATAGCATTTCATATACAGGTGTCAGTTTATTTTGTTCTTGTTCACCCCCTCCCCCACTGTCCTTCTCCAACTCCCTCCCCCATTGTCGTTTTCTATCTCCTTCCAAGACTACTCTGCATCCCACCTCTTCCTACTTCCCTTCCTCCTGCTAAATAGCCCCCTTCTGCTTTCACATCAAATTTACCTCTCCAAAAATTAAACACCACTCCCTAGTCATTGTTCTAATCAATACATTGGCTAATTCACTGAATAGAAAGTTCTCAAAAGAAGAAATACAAATAGCCCACAAATCTTTGAAATCACATTCACTATCCATAGCAATCATAGAAATGTTGATTTAAACTGCTTTGAACTTCTATCTCACCCCCATACAGAAAGTCTAGCATCAGAAAAGCAAACTGTAATAAGTGCTAGAGAGAATTTGGGCAAAGGGGAGCCTTCATATACTGCTGGTGGGACTGTAGACTGGAGCAGCCACTGCAGAATTCAGTGTGGGGGTTCCTGAAAAGCCAAATGCAAACAATATGCTCACTACCACAGCCATCACCGACACAGGTCCCTAGAACTTGTGCCTCTAGCACCTCGCACAATACACACACCTCACACAAGTACAATAGAACTACATAACAATTATAATGTCAAAAATATGTTAATATGATGCCAGCTACAAATTTCTGGCAAGACTTCCCAGTGATTCAGGTAATGTTCTAAGTGTCTGGCATTATTTTTAGCTCATTTAATCTTTCAAGCAAACAGTGTTGATCCTCATAGAGCCACTGGCATCCTAGTGGCTGGGTGTGCTGAAACACATCTGTATTCCCAACGTTTGGAGGTGGAGGCAGAACCATCAAATACTCAATGCTAGACTTTGCCATGTAACAAATTTGAAGCTATTCTGGGCTACATGAGACTCTGTCTTTAAAAAACAAACAAACAAAAATGGAAACAACAACAACAAAAACCAAACAAAAAGAAAACCTGTGTGCAGATGAGGGAGGTGAAGTGCAGAAAGAGCAGCTTAGTCTGATCCTTGCCTTGCTCTAAGTATTGTTACAAGAGCTTTCTAGTTGTTTCCATGTGCAGTTGTGGAATACCCTCCCCTCACAGGAATCCCACTGTTCCAGGCTTCTGGAGTCAGGAAGTCCCAGGGGAAGGAAGCCCTTCAGAGGAAAGACTTAAGTCCATTTCTGAAAAAGATAAACAAGAACTGGTTTTACTTCCATAACGATAAGATAGCCAATGTTCTCCAATAGGCTAAGAAATGCATGTCTTTGTGTGAAGTTTTGGTGTTTGCTAAATAAGCTTAGCTTTGCTGATACTGCAATGTCACTCAGGACTTTTCCCATTATTATTTCATGCTACAGCAATGGTTCATCATGCTTAAGCACTGGGAGGCAGGATCCATTTTTACCACCATTATAGATACTTTGTGGATTTAACATTCTATCAACCAACTAACTAGCTAAGTGTCTCTCTCTCTCTCCCTCTCTCTCTCTCTCTCTCTACACACACACACACACACACACACACACACACACACAAACCTCTTCCCTCCTACACACCCCTTAATTACACCTACATAACATTGCTCTCAAGTTCTCTTTTATGAAGTTTAGGGTGAAGCCTTGAACAGCTACTGGTCTTTATACTAAAAATTGTGCCAAAAGCCCCCAGAATTAAGAAAAACTGGGACATTGACAGAATATATGACATCCAGAAATATTCTGACAGAGCTAGCACACTAAGAATAGAGGGCAGCATGTTCCTTAGAGGAAGATAATCTAGCCAATCAAAGAATTGCTAATGGGTAATGGCTGATACCTGATCCCTTTAAGATGAGAAGGTCATTCATCTTGTAGTATTCTGAACACCATTTCCTTCATCTAAATATATGCTTCCTGTGTTCCAGCACCTACTGATCTACTCACAGAGGAAGCCTATATTAGAAAGAAAAATCATCAGGCTATTGAGATCGCTCAGAGGTTAAATACACTCTTGTTCTTCAATAGGACTTGAACTTGGTCCCCAGCACCTACATTGAGCAACTCTCAACCACTCCAGCTCCAAGAGATCCAACATCCTCTTTTGACCTCCCTAAATACCTACACGCACTTGATATACATTCACATAAACACATTCATATAAATAGATAAAATAAATCTTTAAAAAGAAGTGCCAGTAGAGGCCATTGTGGCTACTGCTAGAAAACTGGCCACTGAAAAATGAAAATTTAGAGAAGAAATTCTGGCACTAAGATACCATTTAGCATGGTAAGATTTCAACCAGACAAAATATACTGTGATGGTGGCGTTTTCCTGTCCCACAGCCATTCAAAAATAACTACCCAGAAGCTTAATATTAATTATCAATGCTTGACCAATAGCTCAGGCGTGTTACTAGGTGACTCTTACATTTTAAATTAACCCATATTTCTCCATAATCTATGCTTTGTCGTGTGGGTTGGTACCTTTTCTCAGTATGGTACGACCATCTTACTTCTTTCTGAGTCTGCAGGCTACTCCAGACTCCACCCTTCTTCCTCCCAGCGTTCTCCTAGACTAGCTCTCCTGCTTAACCTTATTCTGTTCAGCTATTGGCCAGTCAGCTTGTTTATTAAACCAATCATAGTGATGACATATATTCACATGGTACAAAGGAATATTCTGCAGCACACTGGTTTTTATGCCAGTTCAAGCCTTTATAGAAAAAATAACCTGAAAAAGTGCTAGTGTCTTTGACAGTCTGAGATCCTCAGCTGACTCTTACCCAATGGTCTAGTTCAGTGAAAACTCAGGTAAAGTGGAATTAGCAGAAGGGCTCATGAATGTACCAGGTGGAGTGAGAGGGCCCATCTGTAGTAGCTCCTTCAGTATCTGTTGTGATCTGGTTAATTTGCATTTCTATCAAATCTCCAGGTGCTACTAGCACTGTTTCTGTGGAAATTCAACTTTGAGCACCAGATCTAGGTTTTAGATAAATGAAGTGGTGGGGATCAATATGTGGCTAGGGATACCCACCCCATGTTCCTCATAATGTCTTATAGTTTAATTTTTTTCTTCTTTATTAGATCAATCTTTTTTATACAAATTTCGTCTCTTGATCTTACCCAGTGTTCTTCTCCGTATCTATTGTCCTGCTAGGTTCTCTGGGTACTATATGGCTGCTTATATCTATAGAACAATGCAGCTGTGATTACCCCCATGTGATCTTCACAAGATTGGGCCCGAAAGATAACCTTTCCTTGTGGAAGGAGAGAAGAGCTCATGAGATATATTAGTGTTTAACTGTTCCTCATAGCAGAGACTTCTTTGGGGGTATGGCTACCTGCAAGCTGCCCATGCACCTGTAAGTATCACAGTTAAACACATTGGCCCACCAATGTTAAACTTGGTGAAATCATTTATTTGATCTGTCATTGCTTTCTCCATTAAAGTGACTTGAACTAGGTTCCTAGAAGAGTTATTTAGCAACATCTGTGCAATGGTGATATGTTTAAAATATATAGCTGGTGATTTCCATAACCAAACTCTCTCCAAGACTGTCTGAGTGTTTACTGTAGCTAGAGTTTTCCTGCCTGGCCCAGGTCAGGGCAAATCTCTATCACCTGCCAGTCCCACAGCCACTCAGACCCGACCAAGTAAACACAGAGACTTATATTGGTTACAAACTGTATGGCCATGGCAGGCTTCTTGCTAACTGTTCTTACAGCTTAAATTAATCCATTTCCATTAATCTATACCTTGCCACATGGCTCGTGGCTTATCGGCATCTTCACAAGCTGTTTCTCATCATGGCGGCTGGCAGTGTCTCTCTGACTCAGCCTTCCATTTCCCAGCTTTATTCTCCTCCTTGCCCCGCCTATACTTCCTGCCTAGCCAATGGCCAATCAGTGTTTTATTGATTAATAAGCAACACATTTGCCATACATCCCACAGCACTTCCCCCTTTTTTTTTCAAAAAGGAATGTTTTAACCTTAACAAAGTAAAATTACATATCATTTGGGAATTTGGGCGTAGCTTCTCTTACTACTTCCTGCTGGAAGGGGGCGCTGTATCTTATGGGGAAACAAAGAAAATTTTAGAATTATGGAATAGTCCATGAGGCTGTATCGTCTGAGCCAGATGCCTTCAAACCATTCTGGATGTTGGATCATCTGGGCCATGGTGTCATCGGAGACCTTTCAGGGGGTCTTGGCTGGTCAAACCTGATGTATCTTAATCTTGAACAAATCCATAGCCTTTGGCTTTCTGTGGAAACAAAAGCAGAGTCTCCTTTCCAAAGTAACATATCATTACATCGAAATTTTGAAGTCAAGATATCTTTAAAATATACATTTTGGCATAATTCAACAGCTTTTACAATCAAATGTTTTTCTGCAGTTAAAAATCCCAAAGACAATATAATCCAGATTCTCTGTGTAATATTTATCTTCACGTGGCTTTTTTTTATATTATTTTTACTGTCTCTTTAAAGACTTTATTTTTAAAAACTATGTATTTCTTTATACAACTGTATATATTCCTTTTTTTTCTGTCTTCCAAGCCTACGTACATTTTTACATATATTGTAAACTATTACATCTGAATCTGTCTTATTGTGAATCTATCATTTTAAACTGCAGCAGCTGTGGCTGCTGGCTCCGCCTACCTCAGCTTCCCAACATGGCTACGTTTATCGCCAGCTCTGGGAGCTATCGTGGGTCTATGCTTTTATCCAAGCAGCGTGTAGCCCAGAAACCTCTTTTTTTGTTTTGTACCTGCAAAGGCTAAATCCACCACGCAGCTTAATGTGCCACTTGCAGAGGCCTGATTCCCGCCATACTGCAGGTTGAGCACGCACGCCAGGAACCCATCAGTAGCTGAAACCAGCAGCTGCAGCTCATTTGAGAGAGACAATTAGGAACTGTTTTTAGCTCCGTTTTAGAATCTTTTTTTTCAGTTTTTAGGTGGAAACTCTTGCCCCACGTTGGACGCCATTTGTAGCTAGAGTTTTCCTGCCTGGCCCAGGTCAGGGCAAATCTCTATCACCTGCCAGTCCCACAGCCGCTCAGACCCGACCAAATAAACACAGAGACTTATATTGGTTACAAACTGTATGGCCATGGCAGGCTTCTTGCTAACTGTTCTTACAGCTTAAATTAATCCATTTCCATTAATCTATACCTTGCCACATGGCTCGTGGCTTATCGGCATCTTCACAAGCTGTTTCTCATCATGGCGGCTGGCAGTGTCTCTCTGACTCAGCCTTCCATTTCCCAGCTTTATTCTCCTCCTTGCCCCGCCTATACTTCCTGCCTAGCCAATGGCCAATCAGTGTTTTATTGATTAATAAGCAACACACTTGCCATACATCCCACAGCAGTTTACAATACATTATAAAGCAGTGTAGCCTACTGCCTACTTTCTTGGATTCCTATGTGGGTTTACTACCTAGGAACATTGTCATCCAATGTAACAAAATTACCTGAATGGGTTAACTATTAACTGCAAATTCAGTGTCCTCCAAGTTCAGCGACTTAAAACAATAAGCATTGATCATCACTCATGAGTCCATAGATATGCAGAAAAATTCTCTATCTTGGGACATCTCATGCTTAAGTCTGTGGGGCGTTGGTTCAGTAGGCAGCTCCCTTGATCTTAGGTTAATTCTCTGTCATGTTAGGGTTTGGGCTGACTTTGGAGTGGTCTGGTCTACTGCTGAGAAAATTTGGCTGACTTCACATGGCCTTTTGTTATCTACAGATTGGACCAGGCTGGTGGTCATGGAAGAGGCAGGATTTGAAAAGAGAATTGAGACACTCAAGGCCTCTTGTGATCCAGAGTTAGAACTAGCTTGCCATTACATTTGCCACATTCTATCAGGTAAGGCAATTCTTATAACCACAGGTGGCAGATCCTATGAAGTTACTAGGAAAAGAGTATGTTCCTGGGAACAATATTAATTGGAACCATCAATGCACTCAACTTGCCACAGTAAACAAAGCAAAATTCTTTAAAACCTATTATGCAGATTAATTACTTGAAACACTAGGAAGCCAAAATGCAGCGTTGACTACTAAGCTGTTTGACTAAATGTCTCAACAATGTTGTCAAGGGCACAGACACTTTCCAGCTTCCCTTTCAGCTATTCTGAGTCCCTTGGCTCATACACAGGCTGGCTCCTTTCAAGGTCTCCAATAGCTATGAGCAGCATTTGAAGAAATATGCATCAATGTTCATATTTGGTGAATTCTTTTATCCAGAAGCTCATAGAAAACTTTCCTTTGTGTTACTGTGTTGGCTTGAACTGTCTTACGTCTTCCCAGTTCCAAACCGATCACTTACTTTGGATTTCAAGTATGAGACTTCCCCACTGAAAGCATAATTTCTAAAATGATCGAAAACACTAATTAATAACTCATTTGTAAGTGAGTCTAGAGGTATGACAATCCTGGGATATGTTTTTCAGGTTAATAGTATCACAAAAACTTCAACTATTGAGGTTGTTTCAGTCACCTTTGGTGCTGAAATTCTCTCCCATCATGCTACACCTCTAAGTATTATTTCTTTAGTCCACACTTGACTTGACAATAAGAATATGAGGCAAAGCTAGCTTTTTACTCCCTGATTCTTTATAGTAAATACTGTATTCTATCTCAAAATTCCTCCAAGTAGTCTTTGCTTGGTTTAATTATTGCCTGCATTCATTTCCTAGCTACAAGGGAAGCTGGGAAAATGAGAAACTCCATCTACTGTGTCTCACACAAGGCATAAAGTTCACTATGTATGAAAGGAATAAAAAAATGGCTCCCAAGCTTCAATGCTCTAAAATTCAGTCTTTCTGAGTAAAGTCATACACAACCCTGAAACCTTGCATTCATGCAGTTGAACAAAATAGTCAACTGAGAATGTGGATATTTCTTTTTAAAAAGGAGTTACTGTTTTTTATTGCATGTGTGTGATCTGCACGTACACCGTGTGTGCAGGACCCTCAGAGGGCAGGAGAGAGAATCCGAGTCCCTGGGAACTCATGTTATGGACAGTGGCGTGTCACTGTGTAGGTGCTTGTAATGGCTAGTTTTTTGTCACCTTGATACAAGCTAGAGTCACCAGAGAAGAGGGAGTCTCAACTGAGAAAATGGCTCCATAAGACCTGGCTATAGGCAAGCCTGTAAGTAATTTTTTTAATTTGTGATTTATGGAGGAGGGCCCAGCCCATTATGGGTGGTGCCATCCCTGGGCTGGTGGTCCTGAGCTCTATAAGAAAGCATACTGAGCAAGCCACGGAGAGCAAGCCAGTAAGCAGCACTCCTCCCAGGTCTCTGCCATCGGCTACTGGCTCCAGGTTCCTGCTCTGCTTGAGTTCCTGTCCTGGCTTCCTTTGAAGATGTGAAAGCAGAAGATGAATAAACTCTTTCCTGCCCAAGTTTGCTGTGGATATCGCTCTGTATAAATAAAATGCTGATTGGCCAGTAGCCAGACAGGAAGTATAGGCAGGACAAGCAGAGAAGAGAATTCTGGGAAGTGGAAGGCTGAGAGACGCTGCCAGCCGCCATGATGAGTAGCAACATGTTAAGATACTGATAAGCCACGAGCTATGTGGCAACTTATAGATTAATAGAAATGGGTTAATTTAAGATATAGGAATAGTTAGCAAGAAGCCTGCCACGGCCATACAGTTTGTAAGCAATGTAAGTCTCTGTATGTTTACTTGATTGGGTCTGAGTGGCTGTGGGACTGGCGGGTGAGAGAGATTTGTCCTGACTGTGGGCCAGCCAGGAAAACTCTAGCTACACAAGCTTCTTTTGGTCCTGGTGTTTCATCACAGCAATAGGAAACCTAACTTAGGGAGTTCTAGAAATAAAACCCAGGTCTTCTGCAAGAACAATGAGAGCTCTTAATGGTTTAACCATCTTTCTAACTTAGGAGAAGGAAGTAGTTTGCAAAAGCAAAAAAAGAATTTCTGTATTCAGACAGTAGTGATGAATTACTGAATGAATTTCGTTTGTGTAATGTTTTTAATCATATAAATATGCATTTGCTGTCTATGAATGAGTCACACATGGAAGAGACTACTTGCTCTCCATGAAGTTAAGTGTCCTTAGTTACCATGCTCTTACAGGTGACATACTATTTAATCTCTCATAGACCTTGCATGTAGAAGCTTCCTATTATCACAATGTCAGAGCACCATATGGCAGCTACCCTTGCTTAGGCACCTTAGAAATGACAGTGGTTGTATACACACACACACACACACACACACACACACACACACACACATATTGTTATGGTTATATATTATATATGTGATATATATATATATATATATATATATATATATATATATATATATATATATATATATATTCACATGTGCACCCACATGCCGAGGTCAGAGAACTACCTTAGGTGATGTTCTTCAGGTTTCCCCCACTTTTGCTCTGAAACATGTCTTTCCAAGGCTTGGCACTTGCCAAGTAAGTTACACTAGCCAGCCAGAGAGCTTCTAGGGATGTGTCTGTCTTCCTCTTTCATCTCACCATCACTGGGCTTGCAAGTATGTATCATGCATGCTGCTCCTTATTTCTTAATATGAATTTTTGGGACCTGAACTCACACTTTCGATGCTGTATGCACCATCTCTCCATTCCCCACAGTAATGTGCATAATACATGGACTCACCGACTTCTAAACTGTGCTCTCAATGTTTCCTGCTTGATGCCTTTAAAAGATACATCTAAGGAAAAACAAACAAACAAACAAACAAAGGAAAAACCACTGGCAACTGTCTGCCTAAGAGCATGTTACCAGACACTCCGTCTTGCTTATTTTCCCCTAATGGGAAATAAATGATGGGCTATGAGTCACCATTCACCATCCTAAGCTCCACTATCAAATGCTGGATTGAAGGATGGAGAGGCACGTGGTGCAGAAGGGTATGTCAGAAAAGCCCCGAAATGAAGGGTACCTGAAGGTCAGTGCATTCTTTCCCCTTGTTCACTAAGCTGGGGCTTCCTCTTTGAGGGGGCTGCAATTTCAGCCTCCTCCAGGAGCGGCTTAGAGGAAACAGTGGAACAATCCGTTTATTGCCCAGTCGGAGTTTACTGTTGCAGGGATGGTTTTAATATACTGAGGATTTTGGCTTCGGGTTTCTGCCTTGCAACTCCAGCAAGTCTTGAACTGTTTGTTGCATCTATGTTGAGAAACAACGCAAAGTTGAAGCTAACAGCTGGCAAGAATCCCAACCTTTGTGTCATGATGGTCATTAATTAGGGGAAGGGTAGTGTGGGGAAAGCTGCTGATTGGAATCTCTTGTTTGCTGATTTCTTTTTCCTTGAGGGAGGAGCTGCCACATGAAGCTCTGTTTTTCTGCAGGTAAAGATTGAGGCGGGGAGAAGTGATGCATTCTGGGTACATATTTTGTTTCAACTGGCAAATTATCAAAGAAGAATAAATGAAGCTTTATCTTGATTAGGATTTCCACCTCCAAATTTCATTGTGCCAACCAGAAGAATACCTAGTGTAAGAAAACATTTATGAAAAATATATATGAAATAAACTACTATTATTATATGTTTTGGCTTCTCTGATGTAGCTAGAGGCTAACGTTGCCTCTCACCTGGAGCATAGACTACTCTTGTATGAAAAATAATCCTTTCTGACAGGCTTGACTCACTGTGGGAGGATGGGGCACTGGTGCTGTGAGTGTCGAGGCTCTGAATCTTGGACACTTGGGTGGACATTGACGTGTTTTTTATACTCCTTTATACTTTTTAATTGACAGATGTTCAAAGGTTTCCCATTTCAGTATTGTAACACACACACACACACACACACACACACACACACACACACCCCGCTACCCAGTGACAGGATTGAAGATCTTTATTTTGCCTGATGAGCTTCTGTTCCATGGCTCTGGCCACACACTTGCGGCCTCGGTTAGGTCTCATAAGTCATGTTACCCTGAGTAACAAATCTACATGGAAACCCCAGGAGATTTCTTTTTAATTGAAAATCCTAGTACAGGCAGGGTGTGGTGGTGTTGTCTAATGTGTCCTCATGACAATAGGGTGTGTGGGAGTGATGTATGGCAGGATCCCACAGGGCATCTCTCCTCAGCTCCTTCAAGTGCCAGCTAGGCTCACCACACCCAACCTTGGTTTGGAAAGTCTTCACAGAATAAGATAATCTCAGGCCAAGGCCTGAATAAGTCCCCTTCTCTAAATGAAAAAAATATATGTGAAACCCAATCCTATCCCACGTTGAGAATCTGGCCAGCTGGTACGTAGACAGTTGGTTCAGACTCCAACAAGAAGTTGGTTTTCTCTTTCGATGGGATTGGGTGGTCCAGAGTTAGCACAGGAAGAAAGAGTGGAAGCCTGTGTCTGGCAGGGCATGCAGACACTCTGTTTTCCAGCAATGCCTTGGAAATCACTCCCTGGCTTATATTGGTGTCACCGCATTTTCCACTTACATTTACAGATATGATTAAAATTTACGGGTCATGGTAACTTGTGAGCAACTCAGCTCTATCCATGGAAACTATCAAGAACATTCCACGATAGTTAAAAAAGTAATGTGTGTGTGTGTGTGTGTGTGTGTGTGTGTGTGTGTGTGTGTGTGTGTAGAGGACAGTAAGAGACAGACTTGCACACATACACATATGCACAGCCACAGAGGAAGATTATTTGACATATATAGAATCTTCAGGAAAATAGTTAACTATCTAACAGAAGTAAAAAATGGTAAAACTGGCCTCTCTAGTGCCCCTTTCTCCTCTTCCATTATTGCCTCAAGTCTGGAGACTTATAGATGTTTCTGTTAGTTTCATACATATAAGCCATGTATATACTTTTTTAAAAGGCATACTATTCAAAATCAGTGAGCTAAAAACAAAATTACTGAGTTTCCAGGATAATGACCATAGGGGGATTGTCCCAGGCCTGGGTTTCTTTGCTAACCCAGATTGGCCAATTTACTAATAGCATGATGGTAAGACTATTAAGAAGATACTGTAAGGGTGAATTTTCTGTTAGAGTTTTTGTGTGGTTGCTGAAGACAGCTGCTTCCTCCCCTACACACACCATCTCTCCAGAGTTAATTTCTTTGTCGGATTCACTTCATATTTATCTACATCTCCAATTATTGTCAGATAATATCATTCTTTCTTTGTTTTGTTTTAAGAAATGCTTTTTCAGGTTCCATAGTAGAAGAGAGCAATTTGGCCATTCTTCCTTCTAAACTTTAGTCTACAAGAATTCTACCACTTATTTACAGGAGAGTTATTTGGTAATTGTTAGTAGACCAATATTCACTTTTATATAATATTGTAGCCATGAAAGTGATGGTCACATCATACCATATAGTATATTGTAATTACTTTTTCTTTATACTTTTTTGTAATTGTTTTTATTTCCTAAAATAATATTTTTTGTTAATTTTTGGCAACTTTAATGCAATTTGTAATTTGATCATATTCACCCCTCCCCACAGCGCTTCTCAGATCCATCTCTACCTCCCAACCCACCCACCATCCTGATCTCTGTATCTCTGTCTGTCTCTCTTAAACTCCTCAAGTCCAGTTTGTGTTGGCCAACTACTCTTAGGTATTGGGCCTACTATGGGGTGTGGTCAATATACCAAATGTCACACCATTAATAATAATTATAGTAATAATAAATAACAGTAATATTAATAATCTGATTCTCCCTCTCCCAACAGCAATCAATAGCCAATAGCTCCTCAGTTAGGGATGGGATTTCACACCAGTCTCCTCTGCCACATGCTGAGATTTTGTTTGGCTTGAGCTTGTGAAGGTCCTAGGCATACTGTCATAATCACTATGAGTTCATATGTGCATGTGTCTGGGAAATATCGTTTCCCTGGTGTCATCCACCACTTCAAATCAGCATTAATCTTTGTCTCAACTCTTTCTGTACTTTATGTATAAATATAGGCATCTGATACCGGTGTCTTGCAGTGTATCTGAGGATATTTTGTTTCTGCCATCACACTGAATTGAGAATTTTACAAGAAGTGTAACATTTTTTTTACAAGAAATGTAACCATTTTTTCCCTAAACATTTTAAGAGACTGACATACATTACTCTTCCTGTGGTTCTGACAGAATACCCTACAGTAGTAACTTCATGGTCAGGTTTACTTCTGCTCATGGTTTCAGAGAATACAGCCAGTTACACTGGGAAGTCATGGTACTGCTGTTCAGTTCAAGGTGATGGGAGTTTGTGGTTCGCTGACATCATAAGTGACAATGAAGCAGAGATGATGCCAGAAGCAGAGCCAGCCAGTCACCCTTAAGTCCCTCTCTTTGTGGCTACGTCAGTTGTTTTTCATTGCTCTGATGGATTACCATAACCAAAGGTGACTTAGGAAAGCATTTATTCCAGCTTGTAGTTACACACACACACACACACACACACACACACACACACACACACACACACACACACCGAGAGAGAGAGAGAGAGAGAGAGAGAGAGAGAGAGAGAGAGAGAGAGAGAGAGAGAGAGAGAGAGGGCGCATAATGATGGGGGAGACATGGTAGGAAGAGTCTGGAGCAGAAAGCCAAGAGATGACATCTTCAGATCTTCAGCCTCCAATAGGAAGCAGAAAGTGTGGACAGGAATTGATGGGAGACTATAAACTTTCAAATCCCACCCTCCAGTGATGGACTTCCTCCACTGAGACGCTACCTCCGAAAGGTTCCATAAGCTCCTCAAACAGTGCCACCAACTGGGGACCGAGTATTCAAATGCCTGCACCTATTCTTCATTCAACCTACCACAGTAATCCACACCTACTAACAAGATCTGACATCTGGAAGATTCCTCACTCCCCACCCCCTATAACAACACCAACCTCTAGAAAAGAAGTCTTCAAACACATGAGCCTGCTGGATACATTCCACATTCAAAAACCATGACAAAATTTTAGTCACTTATTAAGAGGAATGACCTAATAAAAATATCTACCATGCTAGAGTCGAGGATATGTACATAAACTCCAGTTTTTCTTAATACAAAACTGTGAAATTCTTTGTTAATTTCAAGAGTTGAAGTTTTCCATGGTGCATCTTGGGATGAGTCTGATGTCACCCATTATCCTGTGGAGTCTCTGATCCCTTTAGACCTCTAACCTAATCCTCTCCATTTTAGAATTTCTTTTGAAGTATTTATCTGATCATTTGTTTCCCACTCTTCTGCATTTTTTAATTTTCTGCTTCTGATTTCTTCTTCAATCTTCTCAACTACATGTTGAAGTTTTCTTTTTTTACAATTGCTTTCTTATTTTTAATTTCAAAAAGTTTTTTAAATTCCAACAATTCCTTTTCTCTAGTATTCTTCTTAGATTCATTTGTGGCGTGTGTGTGTGTGTGTGTGTGTGTGTGTGTGTGTGTGTGTGTGTGTGATGTGTGTATGTGTATACATGTTTGTGCACATGCACATATGTTCCTATTCATGGAAAAGGCAGTGGATTATCTCAGATGTCACTCTCAGGCACAGCTCACATCTTGTTTTCTGGGGTGTGTGTGTCAGTGTGGGTGTGTGTTACAGTGTGCCTGTGGAGGTCAAAGGACAATATTATGGAGATGGTTCTCTCCTTTCACCTTTATATGGGTTCTCCTGACCGAAACAAATCCTCAGACTAGCATGCCAGGCAGCACGTGTGTTTACTGGCTGAGCCATCCCAGCAACCCCACGCACACTCTTGCTGAAAACTCATTTAATTCCAATGGGTGTGTAGGGGGGGATTGGTTCATGGCTGGATCATGAAATGAATAAGTCAGTAATTCTTTTTCCAGATAATAGTTCTGATTGTGGATTTGTGCTCTGTTCTTGCTCCCACCTCCCCCCATGGCCCTTGCCTCTCCTCACCTTCCCCTATTGTTTCTTCTCTTGTTTCTTTCCCTCCTCTTCTCTTTTAGTAATTTTTCTCTCTCTTTATTATGTTTTTAAAAGTCTCCCTATGTAACTCAGGCTAGTTTAAAATTTATTATGTATGCCAGGCACCGTGAGGTCCTCCTGTCTCTGCCTCAACAGCGCTTGGATTCCTGACACTTCTTTAAGTACTCTGATTATTAAAATGATATATTTAGGGGGTTCCAAGTTCTGTACTAGACCTGCCACGGTCTGGAATTGTCTATCTCATCATGCACACCCCTCCCTTTCTCCCATGCCTGCTCTCCGCGATGCCTGGCCCTCAGGTGTGCCCATCCCCTCTGCCCCTAGAACTTTCTGTGATTGTTTTGTTTTGTTTTTACTTTTGTCCGGAATGTCCTGCCTTGCTCCTCCCATTCTGTTACCTTCACATTCTCCAGGACCGATTTCAAGGGCTAGACGATGAATTCACATCACCGGTGCTGTTTCGGGGTGTCTAATCAGCTGCAGGGATCCTCTCGTCTCTGTCACTTCTCCAGCTGAGCTGCCGCTCCCCCGGCCCTGATGCTGTAGTGATTATCAAGACCAGGCGTTAGCAAGCTGCTCCTGAAGACAGAGACTAGAGACTTGAGACTTTACAAACTGAACAGTTGCTGTCATGTGTCCTCTCCCGCCTCATCTCCTCTCTGGCCCCTTTCTTCATTCCCCTCCTCCTCTCTATTCTATTACTCTTTACAATCTAAAATAAAAAGCCAAAGAGCCATCGTCTCAGGGTATCAGTTCGCAGCACGGCCATGTTCAGAGATGGCTACTGGCCATTTGCTGACACTCGATCTGGATTATGGTCAAACTTGATTTATAACATTCAAAACCAGACAAAAGCAGCCATCAGAATTGGTATAAAGCACAGCAAACGCAGAATATTAAACACTTAATATAAACGGATGATGTCATCTTCCTAATCGTAGCTGAGACAAAAGCAGACTGCATTTGTGTAGCAAGAGAAAAAAAATTAAAACCACAATTGTGCAGGAATTCAGGTATGTAACAGACTCTTGTATCAAAACTGAGGAGATGTCTAATTCATTGTGGACATTTTAAACTTTGGGTCAGATAAAAGGTGAGGAAAACTGTACAGGGGTCTCCTTATCTTGGCAGAGGTCAAGATGGCATTTGTCTTCTTGAGTTGCTAGGCCTTAGACTAGAGGATTAATCCTGGAAGTGTCAATCTCAGCACAGACTGTATAGTGTAGTTACCAGTGTTCACAGGGGTTGGTACTTGTTACCAATGGCGGGATGACAAACCTGCTGTCCAGAAAACACACTCTGCTGATGTCTGTAGTGTAGACACTTCTGCTGTGATCCATTTCTAGACATCAGCACTTTCGTGATAAAGTGGCAACCTTCTGGATTTGTAAAAATCAAACACCCTAACTGTTAAGCCAGCATAAACCCTTCAGTTGTCCTATCAGGAACTTTCTTAGAGCAACAAAGAAAGTAACTACTTCATTCTGGAAAATAATGTGATAAAAAAGAAAAGATTTTCTTTTCTTAGACGATGGCTTAATTTCCCTTCCTGTTGCTGTGATATTCTATCCCCCCATAAAGACAATTTAGAGGAGTAAGGGAATATGCTAACTCACACATCTGTGTTACAGCCCATTGTTGTGGGGAAGCGAAGGTGGCAGGGACTTCATGCAGCCAGTCACATCTACGGTCAAGGGCACAGAGAGAATGACTGCATGCCTGCTTGTTAGTAACCAGCTTACCTCTCCTTTTCATTCAGTCTAGGGCCCAGTTGTGAAAATGGTGCAGCCCACAGAAGGCCAGGAGGTGGATATTTCCATCAAAATAAAGAGAATCCCCCCACAGACATGCCCACAGACCAACCTGATCTAGCCAGTTCCTCACTGGGACTCACTGCCCAGCTGATTCTGCATTGTGCAAGCAGACAATTAAAACTAACCATCACTTGGGCCCAAAGAGATGGCGCAGTGGTTAAGAGCACTGGCTGCTCTTGCAGAGGACCTGAGTTCAGTTCCCAGCACCCACATGGCAGCTCACAACCATCTATAACTCCAGTTCTGGGGAATCCAACACCCTCCTGAGGCCTCTGCAGTTGCTACATGTATGTGGTGCAGTCAAACACGCATACACATAAAATAAAAATAGCTCAGTCTTCAAAACAGCCACAGCAAACCATCACTGACGAATTGATCAGAAAACAACAAAGGGGCTAGAAATTCTGAGTGTAAATCCATTGAGAATTTAAGAACATGGGAATATAAGTACCCTACTTTTCTAAGCCCCACATTTTAGTGCTTGGTTCTTATTAAACATGCACGTGAGAGAAAAGAATTCGTTTGATAATTGTTCCCAGAAGACTTGCATTTTAATTCCTCAGCAAATTCCTTCCCTAGAATTTGAGTCACTTTTTATTAGGGGAAGAGTAACAATACAGATTTAGTTAATTTCAAGAGTTATAATTCAGTGGCATTTAGTGCTTTCTCATTGTTTCACAACCATTGCTTCTCTGTGAGAACGTTTTCTCTAGTAATTAACTCGGCATACATGTTGGATTCTGTAAACTATTTTGATGTCTTTAAACTCAAGACAAAATCATGAATCCAACTAGAAATATTTTGGAGTGTCGCTGCCACCTCCCCTTCAGCAACATCCAACTGCTTTAGACAGCTGAGTGTGTCTGGGTACCGCCAGCATGCTTTGCTAGCTGGTGAATGGAGAAAACATGCAGGAGGAGTCAAGGCAACTTGACTTCACAAACTGGCTTCACCAACTGCGCTGCTGCTATTAGCCCAGTTACTTTTACACTTCGCCGGCTTGTCGTTCCATTTTGTCCACCCATGGCATTTGCTGACTGCCTAGGAGGCTTGGACGAGGGTTTCCATTCAACCTCAGCATGGCCAGGACTGAGCTACAGTACTTCGAGTTCTGTCCTTGAGCTGAGACAGCGAAACTGTGATGGAGAGGTGGTTGCATGCTTTCAGGTGGCTTGGACATTGGAAATTGTAGACACCTGGGCTGTTATGGTACTCATGGGCTCGTTTTATGGCATGATTGATGCCAGACGAAGGTTGCCTGGGCAGGCTGGAGCATTTACTCCATTTACTCGTGTGAGAGTTTATAGCAGTATCCTGATAAGAAGAGTGCCACTGGGTAAATTGCAGCTGGGCTCGAAAGTTCATCCACCAGAGATGCTATGGGCAGCAGACATCTGTTTACTTCCTTGACCTCAGGGCGGCTCATCATTCCCAGATGTATGCACACGGAGGCAGAGGAAAGCAAATCGGGCTATGTGTCTCCCTTTTTTTATAACTTGTCTGTGTCTTTTGGTTTCTTTATAATCAACGTTTATTTTTTTAGGGCCAGGCGCATCTGTATTAGCAAATTGTTTAATAATGGTATGTCCAAGAATATTTTGAGAAAAAGAAAAGCAAAGGGAGTAAAGAGGAGGCCTTTTATACAAGCCTTCCTCCCAGGCCTCGCACCTGTTCCCTTTAAAATTCTTTGAACAGCGATGAGGAAAATGGTTTTATTATATTGTGACCTTCAGGCCAAATCTCCCTTTATGGAGTGATGGCATTGAACAGTGTGACTCCAACTATTATAGATACCATCCATACAACTAAAACACATACCTAGGAACAATGGCCATTTTGTAGAAGGAGAATATTTCCCTGGTTAAATAATACACTGAAAACATAGGTTAATCACCAAAATGTTGAAATTAACCAGAAAGTCATCTACATGATGACTCTGAAAGAGAAGAGGAAATTCTAACCCAAGTTTTGCTAAGTGCTGTCTTTTTTTTTTTTTTTAACTATATTGGACTTTAAAAACTAGGATATCCAATTCAAACAAGCCACAGAAGCAGAGTAGCCCAATGTCATGTTTACACTGTGACTCAGCAGCTGCAGTCCATTTAAGGCAGACAGACCATTCTAATAACTCACTCTAATTAACCCCCCCTCTCTGATAATGGCTCCTCCTGGGGTTATCCACAAAAAGAGCTTTGAAGGGGGCTCAAATTACCAACAAGAATGAAGAGAACACATTTTGATGCTGTTTAGAAGTCTCTGTCCCCAGATACCCATCTTTCTGAGATTCCTAGGGTTATTGTCTCCTTTTGACATTTTCCTGGAAAGCTTTTCATCAAATACCAACACCAAAATGCTTATAAGCCACCAAACTGCCCACACAGAAAAGCATTTCAAGCTTATCTATCCTACCATTCTAGTAATATCTACAGGGCTATCTTTAACATGTACAAATAATCAACCATTATACCCACTAACTGGTGAGGAGATGTATTGACCTGTTCTTGTCTACTGCTAAAACAGTCTAAAGAGAAGTGAGTCACAGAAATGTTTATCAGAGAAAGAGAATGAAACCCCAGAAAGCCAACACCCTATTCAGATGGCTCTGCATTCTAACTGGACTTGAATTCAAAAATCCTGAAGTGACGTGCTTCTGGGAACCTTTGTTGTTTCCCTGTGAACTCTGCGGCAATGCCACCCAGAATGAGTTCTGAAAGCCTGCATGCTAACCCTGGAAACCGCAAGCTCTAAGGCTTTTTAATTGTTATTCCTCTGTGTTGTAAGTCGTCACCAGTGGGGGCGGGGGTGGGTGGGTGGGGAGGAACAGTGGCTGTTATCATTAAGTATAACATTTCAAAACCTCCCTGGGCCAGTAGAAACAGTCTCCTTCAAAAGCACATGGGGATGCTTTGATGTCACAATATGTTAGTCCTCTGGAAGTCACTCATCACTGGGGAGACAGTTAATGTCTCTCCCTAGTTTCTGTATTTCTTCCTGTTTGTGTCATTCTTCAAATACCTACCTTTTGTCACCAGTTTTTTAGACCATATTCCACAGGTTTGCAGAGCTATAATGGAAAGGTCCAGAGGGAGGAGTCTCATGTATATCTATCTGAGAGCTCTTACATGCCTGGCCATCCTGAGAGGATATGTGGAGGCCGTGCACCTGTGGGGGGCATTTGCTTGAACTGTTTAGTTGCATTGTGGAAGCAACTCATCCCCCCAAAGAAAGTGCTAGAGTACACAGGCCTGGCTTCAGAACTAATAAAAAAGATGCAAAGTTGCGGATGTTTATGTGCTTTTGCAGCAGGCATCAAGATTAACTTAAGAGTGGGCTAGGAGATAGCTCAGCAGTTAAGAGCACTGGCTGCTCTTGCAGAGGACTCTGATTTGGTTCCCAGCATCTACATGGTGGCTCACAACAGCCTGTAATTCCAACCTGAACCCCAAGGGATACTATGCCCTCTTCTGGCTTTTTGGGGCATCAGGCAGGCATGTAGTGCATCATATATACATATATGTATATATATGTATATATGTAGGCAAATACTCATGCATATATCTTTTTTTGTTTGTTTGTTTGGTTTTTTTTGAGACAGGTTTTCTCTGTGTAGCTTTGGAGCCTTTCCCGGAACTCACTCTGTAGCCCAGGCTGGACTCGAACTCACAGAGATACGCCTGCCTCTGCCTCCTGAGTGCAAGGATGAAAGGCGTGCGCCACCACTGCTTGGCACATATATCTTTTTTTAATCTTAAAAATATACTAGCATATGACATAAGCCAATGGACAGAAAGACTGGATACCACCCCTTCCAACAGAGTAACATGTCAGGGACAGAGTATGTGCAAGAAAAGTTCATGAAATACAAGTGGAGATAAAGGTGTGCACACTTTCTTAATGACCTATAAAGGTCACTGCACTGGAGGCAGATTGTCATCTATTTATTTATTTATTCATTTATTTATTTTTTATTAGTTAGTTTATGTAGTGTGTGTGTGTGTGTGTGTGTGTGTGTGTGTGTGTGTGTGTGTAGTTGGTAATCTCCTTCCACCATGTAGATCCCAGGGATCCAACTCAGATTATCAGGCTTGATGGCAAGCCCTGCTACCCACTTAGCCATCACTGGGTCTTAGGTCTTTTTTTAATTTGGGGAACTAATCTCATCCAGGAAGACTCCATCCTTATGGACTGGTCATCTCCCCAAAACCTTAACGCCAACATGTTGAGAGCCTCCGTGGGTGGAAGAAGCATACCAACTACATGTCCACACACATAGGCTTGATGGAAAGCACGTCTACCTTTATGGTTCAAAGCCATAGAGGAAGAGGCAGAAGCATGTCTTGCAATGTTAGCTGGATCCGTGGGACTGGCACTCAGGAGTGAAGCAGAGAGATGCTCCAGAATGGCCATGAGGATTGAATGCACAGCAAACATGGCACATTGTCTAGACTGTTCTGGACTGGTGGGACTATTTGGGAAAGGGAAATAAAATACTTTCCCAACCATTCTGCAGGTGATGTCTTAAACACAAAAGAACCATGAACACATCTCTATTAGCTGTTTTTCTCATTCTATGCCAAAGTATATGTCAAAAGCTACCTAAGGGAGAAGAGTTCACTTTGGTTTGAAGGGATAAAGTCTATTCTGGCAGAGGAGACATGACGGCAGGAGAGTGAAACAGCTGTTATATTCCGTCTTCAGCTGGAAGCAAGGAGAGATGAATGTGGGTACTTAGCTAGCTTTTTGTTTTTTTCATTTTATTCAGCCTGGGATCTCAGCCCATGGGAAGGTGCTACCACATTCAAAGGAGATCTTCTCTTGCCAGTTAAACCTCTTTGGAAACATCATTACAGATATGTACAGATGTGTGTCTCCTAAGTGACTTTAAATTTGGTCAAGTTGACAATGAAGATTAACCATTAGATACATCTTATGTCTTCAAGTTATATCTTTAAAGCACATAGACTATGTCGTGAAAAAAATGTAGAGAATATATTTGCTGTGAAATTACCTCCAGATATTTTGTAAAGAGGTCTAAATAGGTAGCTTACTTGTACTCCTTGGCAAAACTTTGTGAATGTATGAATTTCTATACATCTCCAGGGTGGGTAAGTTGGCTCAAAGGAAAAAGACATCTACTGTCTTGGTCAGGGTTACTATTGCTTTGATGAAATAACCATGCTCAAAAGCAATTTGGGGAAGAAAGGGTTTATTCCACTCATAGTTCCATATAACAGTTCATCACCAAAAGCAATGAGGGCAGGAACTCAAGAAGGGCAAAATCTTACAGGCAGGAGCTGATGAAGAGGACATGGAGGAGTTTTGCTTACTGGCTTGCTCCTCATGGCTTTCTCAGCCAGCTTTCTTACAGAACCCAGGACCACCAGTCCAGGGATGCCACCACCCACAATGGGCTGGGCCCTCCCACATCAATCACTAATTAAGAAAATGCCTTACAGGTTCTGCCTACAACTTGATCTGTTGGAGGCATTTTCTCAGTCGAGAGTCCCTCTTCTCAGATGACTTTAGCTTGTGTCAAGTTTACATAAAACTAGCCAGTAGAGCTACCAAGCCTGATGCTCTGAGTTCCATTCCCAGAACTTACATAGTAGGAGAAATTCGACTGATGCTAAGTGTCCTCTGACCACCACACTTGGTGTCTTGACACACATACCCATATCTCCCTCCACACAATAAATAAAGGAAAAGCAATAAAACAATTGAAAAAAACCCCATCTCTACATGTTAGTGTCTACCCTGAATAATTACCTTAACAGTCTTTAGTAACTTAAAACAATAAAAATGCCCTACCTTAGACTTTGGAGAACCCAGCATTCTACATCCAAGACGTCACAAAACTCTACCCTCCTGGGAAGTTCTAGGGAGAAGCCATTTCCTTCCACAAGTCACTTGTTCTATGGTTTTGTGGCCTTTCCTTATCCCTTAAGCTTTTCCTTTGCTCTTTATGTTTCTCCTCTGACTCTGACCCTCGCGCCAACTCTTTATAAGGACTACCATATAGCATCCCCAGTTTAATACATCTGCAAGTATTTCTGCTAGTGTGAAAGGTATTTTGACCATATACCAGGACAGGATTCTATATGGAAACAGTGTTCTGCTCTGGGTTAGAGCCATAAGATTCCAATAACCATGTCAACTGTACAGCTGTAATCCCAACACGTGAGAAGTAGAGGTAGGAGGCACAGGAGCTTAAGGTCAGTCTCAGCTGCATACTAAGCTGGGGGTCAACCTGGGCTATGTTAAACTCCAATTCAACAAACCAAAATCAATCCAAACCATGTTACTGTCCCAACATAATCTTTGGAATTGGGCCAGTAGTTTGTAATAACACTATTCTCAAAAATATACTTCTGTCCTTGGATATCTAGGAAGGAAATTTTTACCCTGTCCCTGCTGATTGCAAAAAGAGCCTATGGTTACTGAGTGGGGAAAAAAAAGAACCAACTTACATTTTCCTGTGTTTTTGGCCTAGAACATGGGGCCTGTTAGGCGCCTGGTTTTAATGATTATTTTAATGGTATTTTAAGCCATGGCTTAGATTGCTCCCCACTCATGCCAGCTCTTCCATGTATTCTAGGTATTAGAAGCCTCGTTTTCCAAACCCCGCTGGCCAGCACAGTTTTCTTTCCCTTGTGAGCTGAACAGTGCCAAGCACACCACTGACCTCAGCAGATAGCAGCAGTGTCGGGGCTATGACAGAAAAGAGAAACTGAATTTTCAGAACCTTGCTTCTCTGGGGTGCTTGCCGCTCACACCTGTGGGAAGGTCCTTTGGAAGCTTGAAGCTTTCTGAAGGGCAGGTCCTTCATCTTTTTACCAATGGAAGAAGCAACTTTGTAAGTGGGGCATATATTGAAGATGCTGGGTGTGGTGACACACTCCTTTAATCTTAGTGCTCAGGAGTCAGAGGCAGGCAGATCTCTGTGAGTTCAAGGCCAGCATGAGACTACATAGTAGGTTCTAGACCAGCCAGAGCTACTTGGGAAGACCCTACCTCAAAATATCATCATCATCATCATCATCATCATCACCATCATCATCATCATCATCAGAAGCAGCAGCAGCAGCATTATTGTGCAAATCATCCTGATAAAAGATGACACCAACTATTGTTTTGACTCCTTGGCCTCAGGATGCTCAAGCAAGTGATGTATGCTTTGTTTGTGTGTATGTACATATGCATGCATATTCATCTCAGTGTGTATCTCTGTCTCTAAATAAACATAATCATCACAGGCCTAGTCCATATTTAGAGGGCAAGTGAAATGTATGTTTACAATAACTTTTAAAATAAAGTTAGTAATTTGAATTTTAATAATATTGTAAATTTATTCTTTGAAATTTCATACATAGATACAACATATCTTAATAGTATCTTCCTCTGCTTCCCCCTCTCCAACTTCCTCCACTGGAGGAATATTTTAGAAATTAATTTCACCTGGAGCACTTGTGACACTTTTTGAGATCAGCAAGTGTCTTAGGGGACACAACGGATTCTTCAAGTCACTTACTTTTCAAACACGTTTCTTCCCTTGAACACTTAATAACAAATGTCCTTTCTATTCTAGAATCATTGCTGATTCTTACATTGCTCATCACAGATTAGGAGAAGATGAGAAAAGAGGCAGGAGAAACTCCCACTCATTTGTGTGTGTGTGTGTGTGTGTGTGTGTGTGTGTGTGTGTGTGAATGTTGTGTGAGTGTGTATGCATGTCTGTACCCTGTGTGTATATGTGTGTATGTACATTTATGTATGTATATGTGTTTATGTGTATATATATATACACGTGTGTGTGCATGTATGTTTGTGTATGTATGTGTATATCTTTGTGTTTGTATAGGTCTGTGTATCTGCATGTTTATGTATGTTTATGTACATGCATATATATATATATATGTATATATATGTATGTATGATATGATAGATATAGTTGTGGAAGTGGTTTCCATAGAAATTTTATGGGAGTCTATTTTAACCTAGATTTACCTGGTAAGCAGCACAAGGGTACAGAAATCTGAGAAGATAGCTCTTGTCACATACTCTAGGGACTCCTAGTTCACATGTGACTAAGTTTCACTTATTATGGAAAAGAATTATTCAAAAGCTTAAAAGAGAATTCTCTCTCCATTCACCCTTCCCTGCACTCCCACCCCCATAATAATCTAGCTGAAGGTCGCTTGCTGACACCTCGCTGGTTTTCAGTTGCTTTGATGTAGGTATAGCGATTGATTTGGAACTTGTTTAGTTAACAAATTGGACTCCCTGGAAAACCCCACTTCTCTCTTCCTCCTTGAAGCATGCCCAGGATGGTTGCAACAATACACTATGGCAATTAAAATAAATAACCACCTCCTATCAAACCTTGTAAAACCCCTGTCATTGTTAACAATGTCTTAGGGATATCACTTTGATGTCTTCCCCTTACTGTAGGCATCTTGCTCAAAGAAGAAAATCTTTAAAGAGTAGTGTGTGGTTTTGTGGGATGAGAAGTAAACAAATAAGCATATTAGTAATTCATAGTGTACCTGGCTATGTAGCACAGATGGTTACATGGTACACTTTCATGCTGACAAACATAAAATAAGGCAACACTCAACTGCGTCTTGAAGGACAAATTCAGAATTATAAAGGGAACAGATATTTCTATAAATGTCTGTTCCATAAATAAAACAGAAATGCTAGGCATGATTAAAGCTCAGAGAAAAGTTGATATCCAGGAGTAGATATGTCTCTGTGGCAATGTACAAGGGAGAGTTATAGAAGAGTGTCTTTCCTTTTAGGTATAGCGAGCCATGGTGGTTGCCCAGGAAACTGGGACATCACAGAATGATGGGGAGATGCTGGAAGAGAGGATTAGGGACAGGATATGCAAAGGTGTTGATGTCTGTCTTGGGAGAAAATAAAAGTTGAAAGGGAGATTTAAGGTCTTTTGATACTTTTTTTTTCTGTTAGAGATTGGGGTCTCACTGTACAGCTTCAGCTGGCCTCAACTCACTTTATTTGAAGAAAATCCTGACTTTGAACTCACAGAGATCTACCTACCTATATCTCTTTGGGTTAGAATTAAAGGCATGTATTACCATGCCAGATTTACTTTAAAGGAAGAACTACATCAGTGACATATTTTCAAGTCCAACTTCATCCATTCATTTAATCAGCTAACATTTATGATGTGGTGATTATGAGCAGGCATTGGGAACACAAAAGGAGGTTGATTATAAACTTGAATAGGAGATCCGGGAGCTATGGTCTTTGTTGGGGAAAATGATACATACAAAAAGACTAGGAAATAACACTGTATGATGAACCAAAGTCCATTGTAAGCTCATATGCTGTAAAGACATTGGCAATGGAGATACGTGTGGTAGGGGAGAAGAAGGAAGAAGAAAGCCACTATGTTAATAGCTTCTATTCTGCTGAATTGCTCCAGTAACAAAGCTAAACCTAAGGCTATTGATAGGAATGGTCAAGAAGACTCTTTAGTCAGAGAGCGTATCTGTATTTTGTGGTAAATAGGAACTTAATTCCAGACTCCATCATCCCTTGAGCATCCTAAATAGAGCTGAACCAATGCTTTTCTCTTTAGAGATGATCAAATTCCCCTTTAAAAGTATCAGAAAAGATTTATAGCATACCTTCTTAGTGCTCATACAACACTCAGAGGCCAAGAGGGGTCCCATAAATGATGGAGAGAGAGAGAGAGAGAGAGAGAGAGAGAGAGAGAGAGAGAGAGAGAGAGAGAGAGAGAGAGAGAGAGAGAGAGAGAATGCTGTCAGGCTGAGCCTGTGACTCAAGACTAGGGTGCTTCACTCACAAAAGCCTCATAAATGTCCTACTAGCTCAGGCTATAAAGCCCCTGATTGTGATTTTTTTTTTATGTTTACTGTAATATTGAAAATCTGTGCCTAAAGCCCAGGACAGTGGTTTCTGTAGAAATCACCCTATTTTACTGCTAAATTACAGGATCATATATGGCCCCAAAGTGCTTCAATGAACTTAACAGAAAGGTTACTCCCAAGCCAGGGAGACTTTGATCTTAATGGCATCACAAAGCCAAGGTCAGTGAGATGATTTGTGAGAGCTTTCCTGAATCAGGATAAGGATGAACGGTAAGGACATGGAAAGAGCAAGCATAAAGGTTTACTGTTTACCTCTCGGTGTATGAGTGCTTTATTTATGCTACAAAGGACAGTTCTATTAAGCAGAGTTATAGGAATACCACTTTTATCCTTGTCTCTTCTTCTATTAGTAGAAGAAAAAATAAGCATTTCATTAGGCTGTATTTGTTATTCAACATGCTGGGATGCCTAGTTACATTTTTGTTCAAGTATGACATGTACTTCAATCACATTTACTCGGTTACTTTGTCTTGTCTCCTTACCCCCTCTTCCTCTTTAAGAAAATAGCTCCCTTTCTATTTTCATATATGTGTCTTCTAGGTTCTACACAAAAGAAAGGAATAATGAAATAGGTATCTTTTCTGGTTCTGGCTTATTTAGCTTAACACGATAATCTTCAATTCCACTGACATATGCCACTTGATGTCAGAATAAATGTAGGCTCTAAAGCATTGGGTTCACCACAGTTCTTTCTAGCCAGCCTGTGAGTCCAGTGCTTATCATTACTGCCAGAAACATATTTTACCTTCATTAAGTGTATTTTTAGAAGTAATGATGATTATCAAGATATTACCTATGTTGAGTGGAATGGAATGTACCAGGAGGATTTGGAATGCAAATATCTCCAAAGATTGAGTTTTCAAGAAATCATAATGGAATGAATTACTTCCTAATTTTCACAGAACACAGACACATTAAAATGGCATATCTAGGTTGCACTTTTGAATCCTAGTAAAAGTTCTTTCAGTTAAGTTTCCTTGCAAAGCCGTGTTAATTTGTCTCCAACTGTGAGGGACCTTGGTGAGACACCACTCTGAGCTACAGAGGCTCTAACCAGCACTTTGAAAAGACTTAGCAGATATACAGATGAATCAAATGGGTCTTGAACCTTATGATGAAAAGCTTAGGGTCTGGGTATTATAGTGTCTGGCTTCTCTTTCCATGGAACATCAGCAAGAAAACCGGTTGAAATCCTCAAGCAGAAATACAACAATGATTACCTGCCTAGTAAATCTGTGCCTAGTGCACTTCAGGAAGGCCATCTTTACCCTGTGCTCCTGCAACTCTGTAGAACCAAAGCTTCAGGGATTTTGAAGCTACTGAAAACTGTTAGCAAGACAGATGGCATCCATCTGACAGTCCCTCAGCTCCCCAGACACATGCCCATGTCAGGATAAAATATAGAGAAAAACAAAACAAGGCAAAAGCCCATGTATAGAACTTATTTTATGAAAAATAGTCAATCACATAGTCTATTAAGTTTATAGCAGAGTAATTATGACAGACCAGAAGGCTGCTGGTCGTTGCAAAGAACCCTGGGGGTACATGCGCACATGCACACACATATACACACAATTTTAATACATGATTCAGACAAGAAACCCAAGGTATCACCTTGTAATAGACACAGAATACAAAAGCCTAGACCCAGGCATTTTGTGATATATGTGAGGAGGAGGAGGAGGAGTGTAATTCTGATTAAAGTATGTAGCCCAATTCCTTAATTTCAATAATCACCTGTGATCACTTGACCAAAGTTAAGCAGTTGAACAAACATCTTAACTAGTCCTTGCTTCCACCTAGATCATTTTAAAAGCTGTCTGTTCTGTGCCTTCGAGCACGCACTGCTTACTCTACAATCCTCTGCATGCTGCATTTACAACACTGTGGTCTCTCCATCTTTGTCAGCTGGACGTAGGTGAGTGGCTTTTACAAAGCTTAATAGTCACCTCCTCTCATACTGTTTCTACCCTTGTGTGACTCTTGTGCTGGGCTTTTTCCTCACTGTTCTTGTGGCAGCATACATTTTCTATGCTATTTCTCTGACGTCGGTTGTGATTTTCCCAAAGCAAGAGGCAAATCTTGATTTCTCTTCTTTTAATACAGGGCTCAAACCAGGTGAGTCCTGAAATAAATATGAGCAAAAAGAAAATGAATTAATGACATTAAGGATTTTAAAGCTTTAGAAACACCACCAGGGAATTTACTGAATATATTACTTTCTTCCAAGGAATACACAGTATAACAGTAGGAGATTGAAAGGGAAATATTTTTAAAATATGAGAAAGAAAACATCAAGGGTATAGACCAGGAAGAGGTTTGTTGATTGATTTGAAAGGAAGGAAGGAGAGAAATCGAAGCCAAAGATGAAATAAAAAAACAACTGGATTCAATCCAGGTTTCTCCAAAAGTGCCTGAAGAGATGACTTAGTTGTATACAATAGTCATGCTCACCATCCTTCCTGTTTAAAACCATTTCTAAAAACAGTAAAAGCTTATACTTTAGTGAAGATCACAGGAAAGGATATAACATAGGCAAATTGCTAAGGAATTTTTAAAAGATTCATTTTTGTTATTTATTTGTATCGGGTATATCTGTATGTATATGCACCATGTATTTGGATACCTTTGGAGTCCAGAAGAGAACATCATATCATTTATTGTTGGAGTTACAGGTGGTTGTGAACTACCCAACTTGGGCGCTGGGAACTGAACCCAGGTCCTCTGCAAGAGTAGTTCAGGCTCTTAACCACAGAGCCATCTCTCCAGCCTCTAAAGACAGGCTTCTTACAATGGGATGAAGTCTTCATTGTGCACATGGTTTTTAGTAGTCTCTTCTCAGACTACAAGTGGATTCCATTCTTGTTCATGTCTAATTATACTTACTATATTAAGTGTGTACAATTAATATATTACAATTCATTAAGTGCTGCGCTTCTGTACAACAGCTTTGAGTGAGATATACTGTCTCCTGCATGGATGATGCTGGAAGCGCATGGTGTACAGCTCCCTGGAACCTGCATCCCATGAAATGCAAATTCCCAATCAATCACGTCTCTATGCAGCATGGAGGAAGAGCAGAAATTTTTTTTTGGGGGAGGGGGTCTATCCACTGTGTGATGGAATTGTTTATTATTGTAAAATAACCTTAGGGTTAGTTTTCTGAGACCTTCATATGATGTATTTTGATCATATTGACTCCACTCCCAACTCCTTTCAGATATCCCCCCTTTCCCTACCCTTTCAACTCTGTGTCCTCTTCTTTTTTATTTCATAATATAGGACACTATGCATGATTTGATAAAGATTTCTGCCCTTTAACATGTAATGGTTGATGCATTTACTCATGATTCTGAATTTCAGATGGATTTGATCCTACTGAAATTAAAAATGCATTATTTTTATGGTCTATGATATTTTAATATATTCATGTCAATATTGCATTGATTATATTATTTAATCTTTCATGTATTTATGTTTAATGTATTAATATAATGTACATATATTTTATAATATAATATAAAATTTTAAATACTTTGCTTTTATAATATCTGAATGAGAAGCTGAGGAGAAAAGTGGGAATGTTTTCATGAAGTGAATAAGAAACAACGTAAGGAACTCCCTCAAATAGCTTGGCAGCTTTATTCATCTACTTTCTGTGGTGGTGTTGTGTTCCCCCAAATATTGTGCATCCTAATAAACTTATCTGGGGTCAGAGACAGAACAACCACTAGATACAAAGGCTAGAAAATGATGGCACTCACACCTTTAATCCTAGCACTCCAAAGGTAGAAATCCCTCTGGATCTCTATGAGTTCAAGGATACAGCCAAGCATGGTGACACATGCCTTTAATCCCAAGAAGTAAGCCTTTAATCCCAGGGAGTGATGGCAGATAGCAGAAAGGCATATAGGGCGTGAAGACCAGGAACTAGCAGCTTTTGTCTGGTTAAGCTTTCAGGCTTTTGAGCAGCAGTTCAGCTGAGATCCATTTGGATGAGGACTCAGAGGCTTCCAGTCTGAGGAAACAGAATCAGCTGAGAAATTGGCAAGGTGAGGTGGCTGTGGCTTGTTCTGCTTCTCTGATCTTCCAGAGTTCACCCCAATAACTGGCCTTAGGTTTGATTTTATTAATAAGACCTTCTAAGATTCCTGCTACAACTTTCCTTGTCTCTTTCATCCTTTTCCTAGAGTTGGTCTGTAGATGTCTACTTGGATCACACCTGAAATACAGAGGCAGTGACTGAACTTGGAAAAGCTCAATTGTAGTCAGTGTCTTTGACTTGAGATCACATATATGTTCCTAATGTTGAGTAACTGGGGCCTCTGTAGCCCACACTGGTAATGTAGTATACTCAGGGTTCTCTAAAGAAACAGTACTAATAGAATGAAGCATATATATATATATATATGTATATATATGAATATTATATATATATTCTATTCTAATAAAGACCATATATATATATATGCTTCATATATATATGGTCTTTATTAGACTGGCTTACAGACTGCAGTCTGGGTAGTCCAAAATTAGCTGCCTAATGATGGAAAGATCAAGAATCTGGTAGTTGTTCAGTCCCTGGGGCTGGGAAAACTGCTGGTCTTCAGTCTATGTCAGAATCTTGAAAAAGTTTGGTTTAATACTGCGAAAAGATAGAGGGACTTGCCAGTGAGAGTGAGGAGAAGCAGGCACAAAGGAAAAAAAAAAAACTTCTTCCTTATCCTTTCATGTGAGCTGCCCATAGAGGGTGTGGCCCAGATTTAGGGTGAGTCCACCCATCTTCAGTGGTCTGATCAAGAATATCCCTCATAGGCGTGCCCAGAAGCTAGGGTTTTAGTTTATTCCAGATGGAGTCAGGTTGACAACTGAGGTTAGCCATCACAGGTGGATTATGGAATATTGTTTTCCTCATTCAGAAATGTGAAGATTAGGAACATATTCTGATAGCTGGAACTGGAGCACATATGTGAGAGAATTCCACTCTCTGGGAGTTTTTCACATGAGCTGATCTCTTCTGTTCATGAATTTGCTTCTCTGTGTGGCTCTTGACTGAGCAGCTGCCTATGGTGGATGAACAGCTTGGGGTGGAAGTGGGGAAAACAGAAAACAGAGCCCATTTCTATGTGATGTCATATGGCCCACAGTCGTAACAGCACTCTGCTTTAATCCCCCATAATTGACCACGGAAAATGATTAATATTGCAATATTAGGAGTGCGTGGAAAAGAGTGGAAAGCACACTGGATAAATCATGGAACCAATTAAATGTATACATATGTGTGCGCATGATGGTCCATTCACAAGGGAAGGTGTTCCTACTATTTTTCCCTTTTATCTCATCTGAGAATTAAACAGCAGAAGATAATACTGAATCTTTTAAAAAATTTCTTCTTATTAAAATGGCATAAACTGAAGTTTCCAGTGTGTTAATGTTATAATAAGTTTTGGGGTAGACATATTTTTTTTTACCACTAATATACAAAAGAAGTAGCTTGTTAGGATGTGGACAACTTTTTGATGGGACAAAAGATCTACTTCTCAAATCAAGAAGACATCCCTTCTGAGGCCAGCAAGATGACTCAGTGGGCAAATCTGGTCTTTGATTGACAACCTGGGCTTCATACCAAAGTAAAGGTGGAAAGAGAGAACTGACTCACAAAGCTGTCTTCTGACTTCCTTCAAGTACTGTTGTGTGGCACCTGTATACTATAGTATGAGTTTACATTCTCCCACAACACTAAAATACATTCATAAAAATACATCATTTCTATATTTCTGTAACCATCTATGAAACAGCTCAGCATTTTTGTGAGTGTACTTCACCAAAATATATATCCTGGAAAATTCCAGAAATCAATAATTTTTAAGTTTTGAATCATTTTACTGTAATACAGTGCTATTAATTATTCTGGTTTTCTGTAATATATAACTGTGAATAATTTGTATGTTAAACTGTATCATAGGTAAGTGTGTATAGGAAAAACTATATTATAGGTAATTTGAAATATCATCTGGAGTGTTGTAGTAAATTACCTTTGGGATAATGAAGAACACTGTACTATGAAATGAAGGACAATTCTAAATATTTTGCGCAAAGAACAAGTGCAATGTTGAATCATTTACATGGTTATTGCAATCGATAGATACGGTCAGGATGCTGAGGCCAGACACTGTCAAATCAGTAAGGAAGCAGAGGAAGAGCTGAAGTGGTTTGAGTGACAGAAGGATGATGACATTCAATGCTCAGAGGAATATGAAAAACATGGAACACCCACAAAGAATATGCTGGAGAATAGGTTAGGTGGAATTGTCACACAAATCCCCTAGAAAAGACTGCTAACTCTAGGAAACAATGTTAGATATTTATCGATATGGTGTAAATCTAGAACATTATATAAAGGCTGCGATTGGAGAAAGCTGAATGACAGGTCATCAGTGGCTGTCAAGGATAGGTCAAGCTAGAATGTCATTTCGGCAATAAATACAATTAGAAGTATCTTGAGTTTTCTTAGCATTCTTTATCAGCTTGTTAGCTAGAGTGCATGAAACATGTATTCCTTGTGGGAATCTGAATGGAGGGAGTAGAAAGGGGTCTAGATTTTAGAAGGGCTAGAGAAAATGTGTAGCAAAAGGTCAATGTAGGCTTCAGGCAAGTTAGGAGAATTGAAAACCAAACAATACAAATAAACCAAGCACCAAATCTTAGAAAGACAGATGAAATGACAGAGCTGACTTCTGCAAGCGATCCTCTGACCTCTTCACATGCAGTGTGTGTTTGGCTCTGTGTTATACTAAATTAATGTTAAAAAATTAAAATAATACTCATCAATTCTTTGAGATTATCATGCAATGTATTTTGATCATATTAGGCTCCTCCCAATTCTTCAAAACCTATCCCTACCTTCTTACATTCTTAAACACTAAACTAACTAACTAACTATCTAACTCTCTCTCTCTCTCTCTCTCTCTCTCTCTCTCTCTCTCTCTCTCTCTCTCTCTCTCTCTCTCTCTCACACACACACACACACACACACACACACAAAAAAAAAAAAAAAAAAACCACAAAAAACCCCATCAAGTCCAGTTTGTGTTCCTCAAATTCTCTTGGGTGTGAGACCAACCCTTGAAGTGTGGTTCAACCAACCAAGGATCACACCCTTAAAGAAAGAAAACTGGCTTATCTTCCCCAAGCAGCTATTAATTACAAATGTTGTGCTAGGATTTTGCCTCTCTTGAACCTGCAAAGGTCTTGTGCATGCTGTCACAACCACTGTAAGTTTATATGTACAGCTGCTTTATTGTGCCAGAAAACAGTTTCCTTTTAAGCATCCATTGCCTCTGGCTCCTAACATCTTTCCAACTCCTCTTTTACAATGATCCTTGAACCTTGGTAGAAAAGATGGGATATAGGTGTTCCATTTAAGGCTGAGCACTCTGCAGTCTCTTATTTTCCTCTTGTTCATAAGTTGTGGGTCTCCTGTGTTAACCACTATCTATTGCAAAAAGAAATGTCACTGATAACGCCCGAGAGATGTATTATTCATTAGGCATAGCAATAAATCCTTCGGAGTTGGTTTAGGACTATGATACTGACCTTGAAACTGTATCCCTTCTGGCAAGCTTTCATAGTGTTGGTGGGTGCTATACATACCACCAGAGAAGGAAAATGATCATTGGTCTTACCCAACTTTGAATCCTGTTAACTACAACAATGATTGGTCTGGCAAGCCATGCCCACTGGTACAATAAAGGCACAAATGTGATGGGAGTAACCAACTACTCTCTGTTTGGATTTACGGCCCACACCACAAGATAGAAACCATATCTGATACTGTTACCAGGCCAAGAACCTATGGCTAGATAGGTCACAGATCCTACGTGAAAACCTATTGAAAAAAGAAAAATGTTTCTTGTTTGTTTTATTTTTCTTTGGTTTGGTGGAATGGAACAACTAGCTAAAGGTAGTGACATCGTAATAGGGACATCTTTGAGTTTGTGACACAGCGTGAACCCAACACAACTTCTGAGAAAATAACCCTTAAAACTTAGCTGGCAGAGAGATATCATCAGCCATTCACAAGGCATTGTGGGAAAGTGTTCACATGAAAAAACTTCACATTTCTTAAACATTTCACAAGAAATACTCTGTGAGAGCTTATCCACTACTCAAGCCATTTTTTTCTTGTGGCCTTATGAATTTCCTCTTGCCCTCAGGAATGTTTATTTGGTGATATATTTTCAGTTGTTGTTGGTGATAATTTCTGCTTATTTATTTGTTTTTGATTCAAGATATCTAGTTCAGGCTAGTCTTGAATTCTTGATCAGCCTGCTTCAGCCTCCTGAGTATTGGGACTATAGTTGTGTACCACTGTAGCTGCAATACACTTCATAGTCTAAGAGAAGCACAGTATTTTGCAACTAGGGAAGTTATAGAAGGAAATCAAAATTTATACCATATTTCTTACAATTTCAGCTATCAATTTGAAATGATGTACATCATATCACACAGGCAGGCACTGGATTAGAACCAAGTTCTACTAAACCCTAGCATAGGGTCCTTCTGTAGTGACCACTAATGGCATTTAAAACAAATGAGACATTCAAACCATTATGACAGATAAGTGAAAGAGAATTCATGAGACAGTTGGGATGATGCCGAGTAGCATCCTCTCAGTGGGATGGAGAGGAAAAACAGCTTTATTATTTATTTTTTTTAAGAATACTTCTACACAGGGACAGCTAAGGAAGGTACATTTCCTGTTGGTCCAAGAGGGTATTATGGGTGGGAATGACACCATTAACTGATGGTTTATGGCTTTGGGGAAATAGTGGGACATCCTGTTTGCTTGATCAGCAGTTAAACCCTAGGTTGCTGTTTTGACCTTGCTTCACCCAGAAGATTATTTCTATAAACTTGAAAACTGAAACCAAATAAGATCACATACACAAGAGAAGTCCAGCGGAAGAAAGTCAAATCTTTTGTTTATCTCCAGGGTGTGAACGGCAGCCAAAGACTATTCTACTGTTCCCTCTCTGGAAACAAGGTGATTTGCATACCTCTTGGGCTTATGCTCCTGATTAGCTATGTAAATAACTTTATTCAACAAAGCCTCCTCTTCCCTCTTGGGTTTTAACCTTTGGAACCTTTTACTAGTGTTTGTGGGAATTAAATAATGAACATTAAATATTAGCAGTTTGGAAAATGTGAAGGTCTAGTGGAAAACACTGCATTAAAATATAAGTAGCCTAAAATAAGCATAGTTTTATTAACAATTATACTTCCCAATGGCTAGCAGTAATTATCTTCCTACTTGATGAATAATATTATGAAGAACTTTGGAATCTGGCTCCCTGCAGCTCCCAGCACATAAATATGAATGATAAGCATCATTAGCAATACATTGCATTGGATTCAGGGACTGTGATTTTCTTGGTCTGCAGACCTCCTACTGGAGGACCTTCAGGAGCTCATTCACTTGGTAGGGAACTTTACAGTTCACAAAGTCCTGGAACACATTAGGTTTTGATTTGTTTTCTACGCTTTGTTTCTTCAGACACTAATATTAGCCTTTATGTTACTCTGACAAAGAAAACAAGGCTTAGGAATTTAGCCATGTTCAGATCAGATCCATTCTTAAGTCTGAGTGTTGAACTCTATACTTATTGCTTTACTTCATTAAGCTAATGTCAGAAAGTTAAGGGTAATTTTAGTTTCTGTCGTGTGTGTGTGTGTGTGTGTGTGTGTGTGTGTGTGTGTGTGTGTGTGTGTGTTCCGGTATGCTTGGGTATGTGTGTGTTTGTGGGTGTGCCATGAGGCCAAAAGATAATCTGTCCTGTCATTTCTCAGTTGCCATTCACCTTGGTGGCTTTTTCAATTAGGCTTGCTGGCCAGAGGGCTCCCAGGGAGGTACCTGTCTCCATTTTCTCAGCACTGGGATTACAAATATACACTACTGTGCCCTGCTTTTGACACAGGTGCTAGGCCCGTCCCCCTGTGCAGCAAACACTCCATCCTCTGAGCCGTTTTCCAACCTTTTGCAGCATTTCTTCATGGTCAGTCAAAGATGTGTCTTCCACGCAAATGCTGAACCACACTCTATATATGGAACATTATGTGGACACAATACCCACTAGCAAGTTGTAACATAGGACATTCTCATTTTTGAGGATAACTATAGGAGGGTCCCTGAAATAGGAGAAAATTCTAGATTCCTATTTAACCACTCAATGCTAAGCAAGAAAGTGAAGAAGCGTCTACAAATACATTAGAATTATAATAATATTGATTAATGTATGCCCAAAATTTCTTTAGGTTTCAAATAAGAAATACATAATATGCATTATATATACACATATAATGTATAAATTATCATACACATATAATATATGAAGTATTATATATATGTTAAGTATTACATATAATGACACAATAAAATAATATATACAGTATTAAATATATATATGTATATAAAATGAAGTAAACAAAACAAAGTATAACAAGCTTGTCAGGATTAGCCCACCACAAAATAAAGTAGAAAAATAGCAAAGAGACCACTGAACTTTAGAGTCCCCAGGTTTCTTTTTACTCTGGTAAGGCTTGGCTAAAATAACACAAGCCTTATAGCTTACTAATTTTTCAGGCCAATATTTGGACATAATTTGTGTGCTTTATAAGCCTGAAAAACCCACAAGAGGCCCCAGATTGCTGACGTAACTGTCTTTGAATTCAACAAAGCCCATTACCACGTCAGTGAGGAGGATGGGTGGAAAGCTCACAAGGCAGGGTTTCTAGGCACCCAGAGGGGTTTCCACGGCAGCTACTGAAATAATAAACTCCCTTGATTTTTGGCACCAACTGGAGTCATTTTCACAGTTCACTTCTAATCACAGATAATTCTTTTTTTATTATGTCATTTTAGATGTTGTTATTGCACACATAGAAAATGTTGCTATGTGACGGAGAACCATAAACTGTACATATGATAGCGGTCTTAACAAAAGGGGAACTGTCTGTAGTCTGGGCTTAGAAGCAGGAGTGTGAGCATGCATGTATATGTGTGTGAGTGTTTGTGTGTGTGTGTGTGTGTGTGTGTGTGTGTGTGTGTGTATGTGCGTGTGTTTCAGCCTGATCCCCTTTCATTTTCAGAATAAACTTTTTGATGACTGAAACTTGAGCTAGACTTTCTGTTATCTGTTTCAACTAAAAGAAATTAAGAATTTGCTCATGATTTCACCAATGAGTTTTTGCATAAATTTGGGAGAGAGGAAACTCAAGCAAACAGAGCTCCTATAGTTCCCAGCAATAGAGGTTAAGGCTGGACTTTGAGTGCTAACATGTTTTTGTGTTAGACAAGGCAACTTTTGAAGAAAAGAAAAAGAGGGGGAAAGGAGAGAGAGAGAGAGAGAGAGAGAGAGAGAGAGAGAGAGAGAGAGAGAGAGAGAGAGAGAAAAGAGCTAATCTTACTGACTTCTATGAGATTTTAATACCAATGTCATATGCTTAGCATAATTTCAAGGGGTAAAAAATTCATACCATTAGGAAGAACATTCTCTTTTTCATGTTTGTTTGGCCTCATTAGTATGCTCTCTTGTAATTTTTAATTTTTATGTTAAAATAATTTGAACCCCTAAAGCTTCAAGAGGGCAGTGGGGTGAGGTGAGACCAAATAAGAATGAAGTGTAGCCGGGCGGTGGTGGCGCACGCCTTTAATCCCAGCACTGGGGAGGCAGAGGCAGGCGGATCTCTGTGAGTTCGAGGCCAGCCTGGGCTACAGAGTGAGTTCCAGGAAAGGCGCAAAACTACACAGAGAAACCCTGTCTCAAAAAACAAAAAAAACAAAACAAAAAAAAAAAAAAGGAATAAGAATGAAGTGTAATAATGTATGTTGTACAAAATGTCACAAATAGAACGTATTTCTTTGTATGTTAACTAAAATCTTAATTTAGTATCTAATACCCTTCCAACGAATGCAGCAGTTGTTAGTTTCTTACTGAGTACACTGTTTCGTGATCTCTCTCTCTCTCTTTCTCTCCTCTCTAATTAAAGACAATACATTTATTTATTCTTTTGTGTGTAGGGGGGCACATGTGCCATGGTGAGCTTCTGATCAGAGGACAACTTGGGGAGACCTCATGTTCTCAGCTTGGAGACAAATGTCTTTACCTGCCGAGAGATCTCAAGGGCCCTGCCTTCCTAATTGTAATTTTGTTTTGATCATTTGAGTCTAAGTATGGAAATCTTCTTCATTTGCCTCGAAATCTATATATGTACATTTCCTAAAAATAAAGACCATTGCTTCTATGCTTACAGAAAAATTGCTCAAATCAAGCTTTGCTTTCAGAATTAAGAGGGTTGTCTTTAAAGTTTGTGCACATTTCATCAATGTCCTTACAGTAATTGCTTCTAGTCTGGGATCTGGCTAAGAATTATACATTGCAGTTAGTTTTTATTAGAATAAGTTATTCTCCCAAGTACATGTTTTAGTTAGTACATATTTATGTCGTTGTTTCACAAATATTTAATAACTATGATCTGGGTCTGCATTGAACTCATCTCCCTTTCGGCCTTGGAACAAAATGAAACAGTAACAGCCCACAAAGCAAACAGACAACAAAAGAGCAAAAAATGTACTTGATGATGCTTTTCAAAAAAATCACCTTTGCCAGGCATGGTGGAGCACACCTCTAGTCCCAGCACGTACGAGGCAGAGGCTGGAGAGGCTCTGTGAATTCAAGGCCATACTGCTTACACAGGGTTCCATGGTAGCCTAAGCTGCCCAGGGAGACTTTATTGAAAACAAAAATGTGAGAAGTGGAAAAGGCAGTGATCATTAGGGAAAGACACCACATGTTCTTCTCTGGCTTCAGCAGGAGCACAGTGGGCATACAAATGCACGCACAAATGTGCATCCACATACATCTACCACACACACACTTGTACAAGGTGACACTCAATGCAAAGGATATTTTGAATATCATATTAGCACACCTATTCAGGTTGACAGGACACCCCATAGGCTGCAAAACAACTCAACCTTCCTCTGCAGGTTTAGACCACAGGGAAAGAGCAAGACAAGGCTCAAGGGAATCTGTGAGGTCAGCAGTCAAAAGGATTCACTGAGCAAAAACAAAACCAAATAACTAGACAATCAAATCAAGGCTAAGCATACGTTCTGACATGCAGCCTGGGTCTCCAGTGTGGTTCATTTAAGCACAGAAAAAGGAGCAAAGAGTGGGCATGGTTTGGCTTTAATTTCCTAATATCAGCGTTGTAGTACAAATAATTATCTCTGCTGGTGAAATTATGAATATTATTGTATTCTTTATTTTATCTTCTTTAATTGGTATTGTTGCTATTTGGTAGTTTTTGAGATTAGGTCTCCATCCTCCTGACTTCTGGGATTACTGGGTGAGCCATCAAGCCTGGCTCTACGTCTTGAAACTTTATAATAAATGATGTATTTACTTTTTACTATTAAAATTATTTCATGTATAGAGATGGATATGGTGTAGTTGTTGTGTAATCAACAACTAAAATCATAGTTAGCAATAGTGATGAATGTTGAGATTGAGATGGGAAATCCCAGAAGCAGAAGAATATAGTAGTTCTGGTTGGTTCTTGGCGAGATTTCAAGAGGGCCCTGGTATGTGTACTTCCCAGTGGATTTTGAGAAACAAATGGAGACTCCTAATTTGTCGAATGGGGTTCAGGTAACAATCCAGATAGCTGGGATGATGGATAGAAGCAGAATGTTAGATAAAAATCTAAACTGTTACATGTTATCAGATTTAGGAGAAGGAGGTGATAAAAGTAGAAACCCAAAGTATTTACTAATGATATTGACAACATTAAACCACAGGATATATTGAGCAGCTGTCTTAGTTCTGTTTCTGTTCCTGTGATAAAACAACTTAGAGAAGACCGTTTTTAAGTTGCATCAGCATGAAGTAGAGACAGCTGGTCACATTGTATCCATAGACAAGAAACAGATCAGAAAAATTAATATCTACATACTTCTGCTCAGCTGGCTTTTCACACTATACAGTTCCAGATCCCGTGGATGGGAAATGGTACCACCCACAGTGGGCAGGTCTTCCCATCTTAATTAATGCAATCAAGATAATCATCAACAGATTTGACCACAGGCCAATCTAGACAGTCCCTTATTGAGATTCAGTTACCAGTGATTGTAGATTGTATCAAGTTAATAATTAAAAGTAATAGTAGCAGCAGCTCAGACTAGTAAATCTAAAAACATCTAATGTTCTAAAAGCTAACCTTTTTTGAGGGTAGATACTACCTCATAAGTAAAAAGCCCTACATTATGAACCTTTTTTCATGCATGTTATCTAAAATATTGCTAAGGCCTAGAGATGCAGCCCAGTGACTGCCTAACATTCAGTCACCCAGTTTGATCTCAAGTACAGCAAAATTAAGCAGACAAAAACAAAACATGTCTATACATAGATAAAATGTACCTTCAGGAAATTATCTATATCTATCTATCTCTATATATAAAATATATGAATCATAAATGAATTTCTTGCTTACTCTTGTACCCCATCTCCAAGATATCCCATAATGCACATGTAAATACTACAAAATTCTAAAAATGTATGTACAAAACATCTGGACACTTCTAGTTTTATAAGCAACATTCAATCTATAGTCATATGTGAATGTTCAACTACACAAGAATTCCTTTGAAGACATCCTGAGATGGCTTAGCTATTTTGCCTGTTGCTGTCATAAAGTATCCAGACAAAAGCAATGTAAGAGAGAGTGGGTTTATTTAGGCTCCTATTTTGAGGTTGTAGTCCATCAGAGTGGGAGGGTCCCAGTAGCAAGAGCATGAAGCAGCTGGTCATATTGCATCCGCAGTTAAGAAGCAGAGAAACATGAATGCTTATGCTCAGCTGTCTTCCTCCATTTTTATACAATTCAGGATCCCAGTATAGCAATTAATACTAGCCACCTCCATTAACATATTAAGATGATCTTCCATAGACATGCCCAGTAACCCATCTCCCAGATGATTATATATCTCATCAAGTTGACAGTTTTGATTAACCATCACATGAGGACACTCCATATATATATATATAAGATTTGGCTTCCAGACCATTTTACTCTGTCGAGTGAAATGTAAAGATTACGTTTCACTTTTGATCAAATCATTTTCAGTATGACAAAATCCCAGCACTAGAAAATGAACATGGATTTTTTGAAAATTTTACTACTTATTTTCACTGTTTTTGGAGCCAGTAAGGATGCATCCTTAGCTATATTCCTAAAATTGTACTTGTCAGACTAGCATGATACTGCACATACTTCTCTGAGTAGTTTGTGAGAGCTTTGTAGCCATTGAAAAATGGAACTACATACCTGGATAACTTTTCCAAGAAGCCACGTTCCCCAGGGCAATACCCTCATCATGTTTCAGTTTGAATTTCAGGTTCCCAATGGCAACAGGTTGGCTCAACTTATTTTATGGGTAATAGAATGCTCTGGTAAATTATCAGTTATCAAGAGAGAGTAAGTAACAGGGTAAAAGTTGATGAGCAAATAAACTTGGGAATATCTGAGAAGGAACCATCAAATTCTTGTGAGGTTCCTATAGTGTTTTTTTCCCCTCACTATACTAAGTATCTTGCTATATGAAAGAAATAAGGCACTGTGAGTAAGAGTGGGGAAATGAAGTGAAAGATGATATCCTGAATTCTACCCTCAAAATCCATCAGACTCTGTGATCAGCTGATGCAGCCACCGTCTTCTTTCTCAATGCCCTGTCTGGTTTCTTGCTGGCTAACAGGGTAAGTCTAGGCATAGACTTGGGATAGGAGGAGGTGAGTTGAAGTTCCATCCCTAGATGACCTTAGTCTGGCTGGATCTGAAGACTGAGGGAGATTCCTTTACTATTCTAAGACTCCAACAATATAAAATATTCCCTTCTTTCTTACAACCATTATGTCTCTTCTTTTTCTACTATGGTTTGCTCTTGTTGTGTGCATATGTATATGTGTGGGTATATGTTTGTGTGCGTGTAAACAAGTGGGGGGTGTAGACTCATATGGGGTGTCACCTTCTGTTATTCTCCACCTTGTTGACCTGGATCTCATCAACTGGGTAAGTGGGTTGGCCACAGGGCTCCAGACTCCTTTTGTCTCTGCCCATCTTTTTACATGGATTCAGGGATGCTCAGTGCACTTCCTCACACTTGCATAGCAAAGGCTCTACTGACTAAGCCACCTCCCCAGGCCCCAGCCATCAGATCTTGAATGCCTACTATTTACCAGACACAATGTTTTTAACAGTCTCAGAGAAATAATAATCTTGCTTTACTTAAAAAGAGACTGTTGCTCAAATTTCAGGAGCTTGCTCAAGATTATGCAGCTAAGAGAATAATGGTCCATGCAGAAACCGTGTCTATTTGACCCCAAATTCATGTTCTTTGCACTAAAAAAATTATCATTGTATTCACCAGATGACTACCTTGCATGCTTACTTTGTCAGACTGAATTTAATATTTCCCATTGATCACATGATCTCCATGAGCCTATCTGTGTCACCAAGAAGGCAATCTCCACTGCCTCTGATTCTGTTTGCATTTTTCTACACAGCCCTCAGACGTTCCAGGTCTTCAGCAGATCTCATTCTCAGCACCTTTGCCAGTTAGTATTGTCAGCAAAGCAAGAAGCTACATGGCAAGAAGCAATTTAAGAAAGGAAGGATATCCTCTGACTTACAGATCCAGGGGATACAATTCCACCCTGGCAGGGAAGACATAGAGGCAGGAGCAGGCAGTCAACTACATTTTATTCACAGTCAGAAAGCAAAGAATGAATAGGAAGTGTGACTGAGTGATAAATCTCAGGGTCCACCCCAAGTGACTCATCCCTTCCAGCAAGGCCCCACTTCCCTAAAGGGTCTAGAACCTTCCCAAATGGTGTAATCAGCTGGGGACCAAGTGTTCAAATGCAGAAGCCTGTGCAGGAATGTAGATGAATTTCTAAACAGTCTTATTAAATAAGAAACACAGAGCCAAATACAGGAGTGAAAGCCTTAGAGAGCAGAGAGATAGTGAGAGCCACCAACTCACCTTAGCTCACCTCGCCAACATAGCTTCCCAAGCGAGAGTGCTTCTTCCTGTCTCGCCTGCACCTTTATTGCCTTGCTGTTCTGTCTTCTCATTGACTCTTAACCCAGCCACCTCACTTCCTTGTCACTGCCTGTCTGTACAGACCTCCAGGTCTCTATAGTTGGTACTGGGATTAAAGGCGTGTGTCACCATTCTTGGCTGTTCCCTAGTGTGTCCTTGAACACACAGAGACTCTCCTTGCCATGTGATTGGATTAAGGGCGTGTGCTACCACTGCCTGACTTTTGTTTATGACTGGCTATGTCCTCTTATCTCCAGGTAAACTTTATTTATTAACGTACAAATAAAATATCACCACATTTCAGCACAAATAAAATATCACCACAGAGGAACTTTTCATACTCAACCACAAAAGCATTATTCCATCCTCAGAAGATCCTTAAGAACATACTTTAACCAGGTGGAATGCAGGCCCAGGCCCCTTAAATTCCTTTGGTTTTTCTCAATTTGCCTATCTGTTCCATTTTCATAAACACTGATAGCATTCTCGACTGCTTTCTGTTGACCAAAAGCAAGTTTTGGTCCATTTTGGGATTTATTTCATCTTCCACTTATAGGTCACAGTCCATCTTTGAGGGAAGTCAGGCAAGAACTCAATACAGGAACCTGGAAGCAGGAGGATGGCTTGCTCCCAGGCTTATATTCAGCCACCTTTCTTATATAGCCGAGACTCACTTGCTTAGGGATGGTGCTGCCCACAGCCCAAATGGGCCCTCTTACATCAATTATCAAGTAAGAAAATGTCCCCACAGGTATGACCATATGCCAATCCGAGGGAGGCAATTCTTCACTTGAGGTTTCTTCTTCCCAGTGTCAGGTTTATAAGCAAGATTAGTCAGATACATACAAATATAAGCACTTGTGCATTATGTCCATCATTCAACATATGCAAAATATACATATAGCTGAATGTTTTGATAGAGATAAAAAAGTACATGGATAATTGTAATAGTGGGTATTTGGGCCCTGATATCAGATTGTGGGCATATTATAGAGAAGATTGGTAGTTCTGTGTCTTTAGTTTATAATACAGGATGAGTATCTTTTATTTTAAATTTTTAGAAAAATTTTTGAGATTTTGAAATATTTGTACCTACATACTAAGATACCTTGGAAATGGGAGTCAAGTCTAAACAGAAATTTCATTATGTCTTATAAATACCTTAGGCACATAATTTAAAAATATCTTTACAATCTTATACATGAAGTAATTACACCCTGAAATTTTTGGCTTTGTGGTATCACTTGTAGACTCAAAAAGTTCAAGAATTTGGATAATTTTGCATTTCAGAGTTTCAGATTAGTGATGCTTCACCTTAGGGACCTGATGGTACTGCCTCTTTCTCCCACACGTAGACTCGATCCATACCTTGCCTAGTCCCTAACTAACATATGCAATGGGTGGCTGAATCCACTCTCCATATCAACAGTACCACTTTCTAGTCAGCGACTCCTTCCAGAGCACATAACAGATTAACCCCAGAGAACTAACTTCCCTTTCTCAAGGTGGAGATTCCATTCCTAGAATAAGAGATTTGGAGAGAGGATCTCCAAGATCCCATCCTAGTATGTAGTTTTTTGAAAATTGCATTTTCAAGAAACAAAGTGAATCTGCACATTCTTGACGAATTTCAGGTTAGTTCATTATAATTTTTATAAGAATACAGTTGATATGGCTGGAATCTTAGGAATATTCTCCCAAATCAATTTTTTCATTGTTCTTCATAGGAAATTAGTATTCTGCCAAATTTCAAAGGAATCTGAGCCTCCAAAGGGGTTGTGAATGTGAAGTCCTGAAGCCTAGATGAATATGAACTTGGCCAACTGTATGGTTCTTCTCTTCTTTGCTTACCTTGCTAGGTGGTACAGTTGGTTCAGCTTTTCTGTTTAAAATTTCCTTTTGGGCTAATGAATATTTCTGAAATATTGTATTGCTTAAGAGTTCAAACTGTAGCAATGTAAATCAATTCCCACCTCTATTATATAAGTATGCAAGTTTTTTTTAGTCCTACAAAAATTCCATTGAGATATTGCTGGTCTTATATAGGCTAATAATAGACTGTGGTGGTGGTCTGGTGGAAACCTCTGTGGGTGGGATTTGGGAGAGAGAAATTGTCATCACTTGAGCTGTGGAATTCATGGCAGACACAGAAGCTGCTGTTCAACCTTCTGAGGCTGAGATAAACCATTTTACTCTAATTATCCTCCAGACCCAGAAGGCAGGGTCTCAATTCCTTCCTTTGGAGGACAAGTCACACACAGTAGCAGTTCTTTGGAGGATGGAATGCCACACAAAGTGAGAAGGACCAGAAGCTCATCCACATGAGAGGCCTCAGAAGTGGTTGGGACAAAACTGGGAAATGAAGGAATCATGGTCTTCAAGTTCTGTGATAATTAAGAACCATTGCCCTCGCTTGCGTGCTGTGGGCCCTAATTAAATGGTGAAAAGAATGTGGCTGTCTGCGGTAACAGTTTATGTGTATTAATGCAGCCTGGAGAAATTGGGACCTGGTTTTAAGTGTTACATTTCATTTGTAAGTGTATGGTTTAATTATGGCAGTAAAACATTGATTAGCTAAATTTTGCTGCTGTTTTGTGAGTTGGGAGCCAGTCTGGTTTAAATATAAGATGGGACAGCATAAGCGGGTGTGCTGTTTTAAGGCAGAGACGTGAACTAAAAGCCATCACAAGCAGAAATGTCTGTGTGCACAATAGCATCCATACTGTCTTAGCTAAACCTGTGACTTCTCGGTATGGCTTGGTGGTCTGTTGTCTACTGCTCTGATCTGCTTGCTGAGTGGATTTATTGTCCTTCAGGGAACCGGCAAGGTGCTGATGGAATCTTGATGTTACTAGAAGAGTGCTGTGCAGTGAATTGCACTCTGGCATCCAAACTCCCATGTTGGAATCCTAGCTCCCACGTGATTGCATTTGGGAATAAGGTTAACTGAAATCATCAGAGTGTGATCTAATCTCATAGGATCACAGTTTCATAACAAATGGAAGAGCTCTCTATATTTCTGTCCTCTGTCTTTCTCCCTTTCTTCTTCCTCCCATTTTATTGCTCTCTCTCATCACATTTCTTTTCTTCTTTCCTGTTCTCATTCTCCATGACTTCCTATGTAAAGATACAAAAAAGAAAAAAAAAAGCTTACTATATACAACTCAGGGAGAAATCCCTCACCAGACACCAGCCCTGCTACCAATCTTTTTCTTCTAGCTTCTAAATAAGGCCCCATCATTTAAGCTACTGAAAGCGTATGACATCATATTTTGGCAGCTGAGGCTGGCAAAGACAAAGGCACTCATGGAGGATGAGCGGAATATAATCAGAGAGAAGCCGTAGCTGTCAATTTGTAGCAAAATGTCTCCTTGGAGCAAGAAGTCCATGACTGACAGGGTTGGCTGGGAAAGAAGTGGAGGAGGAAGTTAAAGCAGAGCTGGTAGATGCTTCAGACACCACAAAGCAAGAAACGCAAGGGAAGTTAACTAAGCAAGAGCTGAGACTTCTTCCTCGAGAGATAGGCGGATCAAAGTCGGAGACAGGAAAACATCTGTAAAAAATAGCGTTCAGGATCAAGATTGGTGAGTTAGAATCTCTGCCTCAGCCAGTCATCCTGCCGATCTGCGTGGACAAAAAGGCCTTAGGAACTCCACATACTCAGAGTTAATGGGCTCTAAAAGACGTTGCCTCTGAAAGCTGTAGACATAGAGAAGCTGCTTTGGGAAAGGGTGTCCAAAAACTGAGGAATGGCTAAATGCATGATTATAGGAAGTAACATATCATTTATGTCATCAAGAATCAGAGGGTGGCTGTTCTCTTGATTGGTTTGAGGCCTGCTCCACAGGAGAGCACTGATACTGTAAAGAAGGTCAAAACATATGATTAGAAAGGTTACAAGGCCCAAGAAGGAAACCTACTGTTGTTATTTTGTCAAGCTGCCTTCCAAATATTTGCTGTAATTCAGACTTGTGCTGCTCAAAGTCTTGTTCGGAGAAGTCCCTTGTCGCTGTGGGCAATGGTTAAGGCAGAGACTCATAACTGCTCAAGGTGTTGAGAATAAATGATGGAGATGGCTGTCTGTAGAAGGATCATCTGTCTCAACGCCCCCTCCCAAGGCTCAGGAAACACCATGGAAGAGCAGGTGGAAAGAATTTAAGAGTTGGAGGATGGGGAGGAGTGCTGTGACCTGCTGTCTTCTGCACAGGACACGGCTGGTACACACACAAACTCACACGAGCTGTGGTTATCTATACAAAATCTACCTAAGAACCAGCCTGGTACATGTTCCAACAGGGGCAGGGGAGGGTTACCGTGGCCCCACCTCTAGCTGAAGAGCTTTTGGCGGCTGATGGGTGCTGTTGGGAGGAGAGTCGCTTTTCTTTGGGGGACTGGCCTCTGGTAGGTTGCTCATGCCCCACCGGCTGACCCCATAGCTATGAACAAATGGGCAGCAGTACTTCAACTCAGAGGGTTAAATAATAATATTATAACATGAAGTTGGGAGAAAGATGTGTTGGGGTGGGGGTGGGGGGTTAAATCCCAGGAGGAACTGAAAAGTAGATGAACAGGTACGTGTGAATATGCTCAAAACACATGTATACAGCCTTGCCATCAAGCCTGGCTTTTTAAAAATACTTTCATTTTTGGGGTCAAACTCAGGTCCTTATGATATAACTGAGTCATCTCCCCCAGGCAAGCTTGCCTCAATGTTTCTTATTAATTCAGTTTGTTATTTGACAATTATGTAGTTTATTTAATGCATTGTGATTGTTTTCACCCCACTTTTCTGAAGCCCATCCCTCCTCTATCCATCTCCCCTTCCCTATGAATCTCTTTTCCCATTTCTGTTTTATGTTTTCTTTGTGTCCCTCTGGGTTTGACCAGGGTTCTCTGTATGGCCTTTGGATTAGAACCAGTCTTTGGTGCCCAATGGATTCACCAGTGAATACACAGCTGAAGGTGATAGCTCCCTCTCTAGCTGAGTTCATCTGTAGCCTGTGGTGCAGCGGTAAGATGGAGCTCGTCCTCCATCCATGACTATTAAGGGAGTCTGTCTCATGGAGGTATAGTGCAAGTGACCTAAGGTACTCTGTGTTATGACAACATTGACTGTGTCCTGCCTAGAGAACAGGATTTTCATATCTATCTGCCTATCTTTTGGTTCTTACATTCTTTCTATCCCCTCTTCAGTAACGTTCCATAAGCCTTAGAGGGGTAATGTAAAAGCCTTGTTTAGGGATGACCCCTCATCCCTTACTAATTCTCTGTCCCTTGAGGAGCCATGTATCTCTCTCTGAATTCATTGCTGTTTACTGAAAAGAGGAGCTTTTCTGATTAGGGTTGAGAGTAGCAATTGTTTAAAGATATAAATATGGTTATCTAAAGGGCATCTATTGACATTATGTCTGCTTATCTAGCCATCAGTAGTAATTTCCCTCATAGGGCCTATGATCTCTCAAGACATGGGTTGACAACGCTTACAGTGACAGTACCAGGCATGGGCTTCCTTCTGTGGAACATGTCTCAGATCCAACCAAAGAGTAGTTGATTGCCTTCAAAATAGCCATGCAATTGCTGCACTTGTGGGCACATCTTACCTGACAGGTTGGTGTTATAGTTTGTAGAGTTTACTTCTGGGCAAGACCACTGATGTCTTTTCTTCCCTAGCAGACTACATAACACCTTCCAGTACTCTGAAAGCGAGGCAGCACAGAAGAGGGTTTCCACCTCGTTTCCAGCTCAGTTGTGTGGTTGGTCATCCCATCTGTTTCTGGTGAATAAGAAAGTAGAAAGACATCATTTTGAAGGTACCCTTGCTGTATCGCTTTGACAGACAGCAGCTTTGTGCTGATGGGATGTAGACAAGTGGTGTTCATGTATAACAGAAGCTGACACATTATCATCAGGATTACCATTTCAGGAGGTCATGTAACTCTGGAGGTGACAGTTTTCAGCTCCACTAGAGCTGAAATTGGGCCTGGTAAGGTGTCAGTCAGAAAGGCTACTATTCTGGTGTGCAGTGGAGACTCATGTTGATCATCCAAGATAGAAAATGATGGCCAGTTCTCTTTTAGGGCACAATGAGATGCCTAAAGGGAGGGTGTCGTGATTTTCTCTATATTTCCTAATAGCCCCAATTTGAGAAGAAAAGAGTCAAATTTAATGAAATGCCAGAAACCCTTGGGAAATTCCAGATGATGGCTCAGAAACAAAGTGGGGTTGTTTTGAAGCTGTCATGTCGGTCCCTAGGATTTTTGTCAGTTTCTATTTATAGGGATAGATTGAACTCAGTCAAACATAAACTGGTTCAACCGTTAAGTACCTTGAGAAAAATTCAGTCAGTGTCCAGGATTGTGTTAGAGAAAAAAATGGGAGTAAAAGGTAAAAAGTTACAAGGAAAGTATGGTGTTAAGAAAGATCAAAGAGATTTCGACTTTTCCCCAAACTCCTTGATACATAATGTTAGCAGATAAGAGCTGAGGTTTTTTTTTTCTTATATCCAGTAAATAAATAGGATCTTTTAAAGAAACTGGTCTTATTCAAGTAAGCTGAATTTAATCTCCAAATTTTCGTTACTCTGGAAAACAGATTTTTCTATTACTTTGTCTAAGAGTTTCCTCCAAGAGTTCAAAGCCTCACCCTCCAATTTGGTGCCTTGCATTGATTTGTGCTGCCTTCTTTCTTCTCCCTCCCCTCCCCCTCTATTCTCTCCCCTCCCTTTCCTTTCCTTTCCTTTCCTTTCCTTTCCTTTCCTTTCCTTTCCTTTCCTTTCCTTTCCTTTCCTTTCCTTTCCTTTCCTTTCCTTTCCTTTCCTTTTTCTCCTTACCACTTCTCTTTTGGGTAAGGGGACAGGGTCTTGTTGTATATCCCAGGCCACCCTAAAACTCTAGATTTTTTTCATCTCATCCCCTCAAGTGCTGGGGATTGTACCTCACCACATCTGGCCATTCCAAGGTTCCCAAGGATTGGTGATTGGAATTTCTCTTACTGTGATCAGGAGCTGACTTTCCACAATGGAGCAACTCATAGGATTCAGTTTGTCTTCTCAAAATGCATAGAACATTGAATTGAAGACTCAGTTTCTGGGATTTTGTATTGGTAGATATATCACCTATTGAAATGTGAAGACATATTGAATTGTAACTTAAAATGTATGGATATATATTCAGTATATATGGATACCTAGTGCTGATATATGTGCGTATGTTGTGATGCTGACACCTCTGTTATTGCCAGGCATTTAGTATTTGTGACATATAATACAGAAACCAGAATCAGCTTCTAAAGAAAATGGGCTCCACTCACAGCCTGAGCTCAGATATGAACAGAGTTCTTTGCTGGCTTTGTAATCCAACTAGCTATCTTGTATAACTTGAACTCCAGTGGCTCACTGAATTATATGCAATAAAGACCTCATACAAAGAGTGAAAGAAACCACTTTGTTCTCTTCATTATGGAGGAGAAACAACTGGTGTTTTGCATGTTTTGAATCCCATAGGAAGATATTGCTATTCTACTATTATCTTCTACTCTACATTGTACTATAAGTATACAAAAATCACTGGTCTCAATAACACCCCTGTCTTTCCAGTTGGGTTTTTGTTTTTGTTTTCTTGAGAAAAAGGAAAGGAAGGTGTATCTAATTATATTACAGAATTAGAGATTGTATTGTCTGAGTCAAAATACCTGCAGAATGATAACTGTTCTTGGTGATTACAATCTATGCTCATTTTTGTCTATGACCTACTTTGAGTGCTTCCTCATTCTTCAAGAAAGCATTTTTTTTTTTTTAGGGACAATTAAACATCATCAGAAGGACACGAACAGAAAAATCAGATGCCAATAAGAGCACTTAGATAAAAAATAAAGGTTCCATTCAGCTTATCCTTATCGTCTATGTAACATAAAATAGTGTCAACACTGCTTGGCTTTAGAAGGTGAAGGTCTTTATGTTAAAGGACATTCTTTTCCATGAACTGCATGTTCAGATACTCAGCCTTCCCAACTGTGATGCTACCCAGAGGAGAGTCAAATTTGGAGAAGAATAATTTCATAACCATAACATTCAAGAGGTTTGGGGGATTAGTATGTACATACCACTATGTACAAAACAAAGTGGGTCCCCTTACAACATAGTTTAGTTTATGGTCTAAATTAAAATGAAAAGGTGAATTATGATTGTAAAATTGTAGACATCATTTAGAAAAAAAGTACCCATGCTTAATAAGAATATAAGCATGCTAGACTTGTTTTGGCTCATTCTTTTTAAAAATTCTTCTTTGATTGGTGCAGAATTTTTTCAATTTAATGTTAGGAGTAATATATACAGCAATACCAAGTTATTAGCAACTATGTCTTCCTCCTTTGATATTGTAATAAGGTCTTATTATGGTTTAAATACACAAAAAATGTTTAGTATGTTTTTAGTATGTTTTCATTAGACCTCCTTCCTGTAAACATTCTCAGACTGAAGGTAAATATCAGATTTAGATCACCCTGAGAAGAGCATCCTTTCCATCAATGTTGGACCTGTATAGTTTCTCCTAATGTGCTTTGTTCTTCAGCTTGTTAGAACACAGGGCTTAGGAAGCTGGATCTGCAACATAGACTCAAAGGACAGAGTCCTCTGTTAGATGAGAATAAATCTCTCCCCAGAAGAAGGCCCTGGGCACAGACACTGTAGATTGTTAAACTCATGGCAGGCCAAAGCTTGTGTTCAGACTTCCTCCAGCATCTCTCATGTTCTTTTGTCTCACACTTGACAGACATTTCCTTTCCCTCACTGCAGCACCAGCTCTTGAGTCATGTCTGAGGGCATTGGACGTTTCCATTTGGTCACCAGTGCCTCCTCACACTGCCCCGTATTTAGAAACTCCCATTCTGTCTTCACAGCTTGCTGTTTCATGTTGATCCCTTGTCTGGACTCCTACATGTTTCTATAGGATTTATACATGACAGGATCCAAGCTCATGTACAATGAAAATTACATCACAGATGGCTCATAATACCTCAGCCAAGAACAGTCCAGAGGAAGGTAATTTAGGGAGTCATGACAGCAAAGATAGCAGGACATTTAGGACCCACGTCTGTAATTCCTTGGTGGCTCTTCATGCCGCTCCTGAAGCTTGTTAACACCAAAAGGTTGAATATAAAAGGAATGGAGTGACAATTGAGGATGCTGGTAAGATTTTCCAGAGATGTTTCCAAGGCCACTGTTGGGAACAGGACCAAGATGGTGGGGAGCTTGGGAGTGAAGGGAAGTGAGGAAGTGCAGTCTATGAAGGAGAGAATTAGTACCAAGAAAACACGCCTAGGGACAGGAGCCAGGTGGGGAAGCGGGGAGAGAACATTTCGCTTTGCATTTTACAACCACTGGCAGACTATGTGTTCATAAATTGAATTGTCAAAGGGAAGGGAAAGAGAAAGGCAAAGTCAAAATTGAGGAGAAATAAGGGAAGAGTGCGTAGCTGAATGAGACTGCACGAGAGGAAGACCACGAGGGTCAGAGTCCATGTGGGGAGAGCAGCCTTAGTGGAGGGGAGAGGGACTTCACTCCTAGAAGAGAGATACTAGGCAGGTCCCATCTCCCCCCTCCTCTTCTTCCAGGAGTCAAGGTGAGCTAGCTCATCCTTCAGAAAGAAGTGTGATAAGGATGGAGAAAAACCAAATGAGCTTTCTCTAGACTGGAAATGTCTGAAATGATTACTGTGGGACATGGGGAGGAATGATTTTCCTGGAATATAGTCCCATAAAATGAATTACTGAGTTAAATATATTTTATGGTTTTTAATAAGCATTGCCAATTTCTCCTTTCTGAAACGTTTTGCCATTTGTGTATCATCCAACGGTAGAGTGAGACGGCACTCCATGAGCCAGCCTGTGGGATTTGGATTATTCTGAGGTTCTTGTCAGCTTCTTTCTGTAGCTCCTTCTTCTTCCTGTTCCTCAAGCCTTCACTACCATCTACTCCCAGGCCCTGACAAGATGCCCCAAAGGCATCTCTTTGGGGCACCATTCTTAAAGGAGTTATAATTATTCTTACAGTTATGTATTTGGAGGCTTACATCCAGAATATGGGTTAATGGGATCATATGCCCTCCCATCTTCTATTTGGACAACATGGAGTTTTTATGGACATTGATATTTGATCAACTGGTAATTTATTATATTAATAACTTTCATAATAATAAACAATATTTTCTGTTCTCATTTGACCCATTTTATAAACCAACTAAGAACATGTACAGATCCTCAAAGGAGCATGGAAAAATGTCGATTCATTTAGTGCCCAAAGCTGGAAGGGCATTCAAAAACAAAGGCAATTTGCTGGTTGATCTGACCAACTCTCATAACTCATCCTATCCTTTCAACCCAATCCTTAACATCCAGTACTTTGTTTTATTTTTAAAGATGTATTTATTTACATACTTATAGATGTCCCTTCTGCATGTATGTCTGTACCCCAGAAGAGGGCATCGATCCCAGAGACTACAGTTATAGACAATTGGGAACTGCCATGTGGGTGTAAGAAACTGAACTCAGGACCTCTGGAAGAGCAGCCAGTGCTTAACTTAACCACTGAGTTATCTCTCCAGCCCCAATATCCAGTACTTTAAAAAGCATGTGTTAGCCAACATTATCTAGCACATTAATTCCTTCTTGTGAAGATGTACCTTTTGGGTTGACATTTAAAAAGCAGCTTGAAGATACTAGTGAGGCTTTCTGTCTACTAGGAATAAGATATAGCATATTTGAAAGAAGAAAAGTCTTTAGATATATCATATTACATAAAGAATAATCAATGAAAAATGGGTCATTGATTCAGAATTTGAGACAGTGAAAAAATTTATTACATATCACTCATGGCTTTAGAGTATAATTTTGTATTTGTATTAAGGTGCCATCAAAGAAAAATTTTGTAGCACAAAGTGTTTCTTCACAGTTCCCTCACCAACATACACCCACATCCACTGGTGTATGGAGTGAGGGAGGGAGAGGAAGGGAGGGAAGGTGAGGGGGATGGAGAGAGAGGGAGAGAGAGAGAGAGAGAGAGAGAGAGGGAGAGGGAGAGAGAGAGAGAGAGAGAGAGAGAGAGAGAGAGAGAGAGAGAGAGAGAGAGAGAGAGAGAGAGAATATCTTTAGTAAAGTTTTGCTGAACCACACCATGAGTCTTTGGTTCACTTTTCCAACTGTCTCATGTTGGAACTGTTTTGAAAAAGGTTTACAGTCTCCACATCGTCTTTTTGGAGCCACATATTAGTACTGCCATATTTATTCAGAATGTCCATTTTCTTTCTCTGTGAACACTTTGATTGCAGGGGAGGGTAAAGGAAAGTTTCAAAAAGGAAAAGAACCTTCAATGCTTTGGAAATCAGATTTCTAATGCTTAACAGGGAGACTTTTGGACAGTTAAAAATGCTACCAATGCTATAAGTGAATAAATTTAATGTGACCTTCATGGTTCTGAATGACAATTCTAACTGTATATAAGATTATTAAGCTGTATAATTTTGGGATCCGGTTAATTTTGGTATGTAATGGTTTTTATTTATGTCTAAATTTTTTTTTTTTACATAATAAAGTTTAAAAAAATTTAAATGTTACCAATTAAAAGTTTTTCAATACGGAAAAGGTCCACTATCAGTAATACATAGTTGAAATATGTTCTTTTTAGGTTTTATTTATTTATTTGGTAATAAGATCACCTCAAGAATATGAGTAGAAAAACCGTAAACAAAAGAAAGATAGCATTTAAAGGAACAAGGAAAGCTGCTGACAGTGGCTTTCTGGAAAACAAAAAAGAGCATCAAAGGATGATGTGTGATTGCAGAGCAGCACAGAGCGCAGAAGTCAGGACAGGCTGACTCGGAATCCTGGGTCTCCTGAAGTCAGCCATCAGACCAAAGACGAAATGAAGACACAGCCCTGTAAACAGAGTGAGTGCATGTGTCAGCTGCAGGTCTGCAAATCTAAACCTCCTCTACAGTGACAGGAGAAGCAGGGTCAGCTTATGTCTGCAGACACTAAAAAGGAGCCATGAGATATTGTCCATCATTTGACGGTCAAATAGTTTGAAATTTTACAATTAAAAATAAAATCTCTAAGAAAATATAACTTGGAAGTGCTGACATATGCAGAAGCTAAGCCAAGGTGAATGTATGATATACATAGTATAATTATATATAGTGTATACCGTTAATTACTTATTTGTACCAGCACACACACACACACACACACACACACACACACACACACACACACACACCCTGTGTGTATGTATTTGTGGGTGTGGGTGTGTAATTAAATTGGAAAAATGTAAGAGTCCCACATAGAAAATATCAGGTGAATATGCAGTAAAAATTCTACCAAATATTTAAATAAAAAAAATGTAATGGGAAGTAAAATAAAGCAGGAAAATGTGACAATTTCCTAATATTTCTGATGAGGCCATTGTAACTTTCATGTCAAACTTGACAAGAAAATTATAAGAAGGAAAATTACAGGTCACCCTCCCTCATAGATTGATATGTAAAACATTCTAAGAAAAATACAAGCCACAGCAATTTGCCATACCAAAATGGGAAATGTGTCATAATTAAGATAAATTTATTTCAGAAGTAAAATATCAGTTTCATATTTGAAAAGCAACCAGCTAATCTTCCCACTAAGCAAAGCTGGAGAATCATACAGTGATCTCACTGAGTGCATCTAGCATACCACATACAATTATGTAGTCACTTGCACTAATAGTTTAAAAACACTTTTAAACAACTACGAAGAGAAGAGGGTGACATTTTCTTCTTTATGTGTGTATTTATGAGTGTGTGTCATATGTCTGTGTCCTGTGTGCCTATGTGTTTCTGCACACGCATATATGCCCATACATTCATTTAGAGGTCAGAGGGAGACATCGGGTGTCTTGGTCTATCACTCACTCTCCATCTTATTCTCTTGAGACAAATTCACTGAGCCTGGAGTTAGGCTAGCAACCAGTAATCTCTGGTGATCCTCCTGATCCTCCCGTCTCTGCCCCACATAAATATACAACCACGCCTGGCTTTTGTATGTGGGTTCTGGAGATTTGAACTCAGTTTCTCAGGCTTGTGCAGCGAGCAGTCCTACTCACTGAGCCATTTTCCCAGCCAAGGAATGATTGCTTTTAATTAATTTTATTGCCATTATTTTAGTTGTGTGTATGCATGTGGGTGTTTATGTGCATGTGAATGCAGGTGCTCTCAGAAGCTGGAGATGTTGCACTGGAGCTAGACTTGCAGGCAGTTGTGAGTCACCTGATGCAGATGCCGGGAATTGAACTCTGGTCCTCTGGAAGAGCACTCCACACTCTTAACTGCTGAGCCATCACTTTGGCCCTCTGGGAATGATTTTATTCTTAACTGCTGAGCCATCGCTTCAGCCTCCTGGGATTGACTTTTATCTACAGAATGTTATCTGAACTATATCTGCCTCTAATTTATTATTCTTGGCATGAAACATTGAGATTTTGCAGGAGATAACTGCCACACTGCCATCTGCATGAAGCTGAAATACTCTGCCAATGACATTGCACAAGAACAACAAAAATGTATTTGAACTGTAAAGAAAGAAATGAAACCGACAAATTTGAGAGACAGTGTAATAATAATAACACAGTAAAAAGTTTAATTTAACAATGTTAGCAAAGTTTAATTTAACAATGTCAATACAAACAACCTGACTGTATTTGCACAGACCAACAAACAAAACATTTAACAAACACATCAAATACTTAGGAACAAATTTAGAAAAAGTAAGAATATATAAAACATTCTTGTGGAAACAAAGACAATATATCCATCACAAAGAGATGTCAGCTCTTCTGAAAGTGACTGCCAGGTTCAAAATTAAAAAAAAATTAAAATAAAAAAGTACACTTTCACTGTGGGAACTGACAAGATGATTCCAAGATGTATAGGTAACCGAAATGCTTAAACGTAAGTGGAAGGATCTAGAAAAATTTGTAGTCAGAGACCATATACTCCTGGGCATCAAGCAGAACTCCAGTCACAGGATGTAAAAGGACAAGGGATTGAGGCAAAGAAAGGTCAGGCAACAGAGCAGACTAGCGGAAGGAACAACATACTACACATGCCGATGGTTGAGTTTTGCAGAAGTATTTGTCAGTGGATAAGGCATATGAAAAAGAAAAATACCTGCTACACTCCACTTTAGTTACCAGTTGAATATAGAAACCTGTTATGTTGTGTTGTTGACAGAGTGTTTTTTATAGGAAACAAAATATTGACCATAAATGGAAAATATCTGTACATTGATAGTATTAAATCTGGAAATTCAGTTTATAAAAGACATCATTAATACTTAGATTGAAAGTATTTAAAACACATAAAATATACAGTGTTTGCTTGTTTGGTGTGCAAAGAAAACATACAAGGTAATAGGAAAAATACTTCACTATATAAATGTGAACAAGAGACTTAGACATGAATTTTAAAAGGCTGAGTATTCAAGTACTCAATGAACACAAAGAAAAGATGTTTAATCTCCTTGTTCATCAAGGAAACACAGTCTCTTTGGAGGACTGTCAGTAGCTACTGAGGCTGAGCATATGTATGCCATGTGAGTCAATTCCAGACTTTGGTTTCTGCACAGTTTAAAATAAAAAAACTTACTGTGTAAAGCAAACACACAGAGAAATGTTGATAGCTATTCATAATAGCCCCAAATTGAAAACAGTCCAGATTTTGTCCATCAGCAGATGAAGAAATAAATAGTGGGTGGTATGTCTATACAGTGGAATACTAAATACTATACAAACATTAACAAACTAGCCCTATGTCAAGCCTGGTAGGTTTCACAAACATATTGTTGAATGAAAGAAACAAGGTATACTGAGTGCAGACTGCATGATTTAAACACACAAAAGTCCATATGTGTAAATTATGACTTCACTGAATATGTATAAAATATGTTTTATATGTTCATATGCATGTGTTGTGTGTGTGTGTTGTGTCTGTGTGTGTGTGTGTGTGTGTGTGTGTGTGTGTGTGTGTGTGTGAATGTGTGTGGAGGCCAAAGGATAGCCTCAGGTGTTATTCTCCAGGTGCTGTCCTCATTGTTTTTAGAAACAGCATCTTTTGCTGCTCTGGATCACACAAATCAAGCAAGCCCGGCTATCTTAACATACCTTAGAAATCCACCTGTCTCTTCCTTCTAGGCTTTGGGATTATCAGCTCATGCCACCATGCCTAGCTTCTTTTTTTATGCTGGATCAGGGGATCAAACTCTGTCTTTCTGCACGCAATGCAAACATTTTACCGACTGAGCCACCTCCCCATGACTGTTTCTAGTTAGCATATAATGACAATGTGTCATTGTAACCACAGGAAAACATTAACTTTGTCCAATTGTCAAGCGTCATCTTGCTGCCTCAGGAAGCTCGATATGAATATGATATCATCTTTCTTGTTTATGTATCAAATTATCTACAAGAAAGAGAAATACATATTCCAGAAACTCATGACATTTAGAGACTTGAAACTTTTAATTTCTGTCATCACAATCTTCCTCAAAAGACAGATCTTCCAAATAACATATTTGTGGTACATTCATAAAATGTGGCGTGTTTCCCTGGGCAGCAAGGTTCAGTGGAGGCAGTAATTGAAGAAAACCATGATTTAGAGAATGAAGGATTAATTTTTATCACAAGATGATGTTTTTCAAGTGAGGGAAACTTCAAAACCTCCAAAGTAACTTTAACAGGTAACCTAATTATGGCAAATGATGATCTCTGGGGTGTAAAATGCTCTGGGGGAGACTGTTTGGTATGTTTGGGATGTTGCATGGATCCAAGAATTTGTATTCTGGGAGTATGTAGAAGCCCAAAATACATTTCCAGGCCTCCCTTTCCCAGATTTCTTTGGTCTTGAGTAGCACGAGGGTCAGAATTTCAGCTTTCAATTTACCCCAATGCTGGCATCCAAGCCAGTGTGTAGTAATGCAGCTGAGTAACGGCTGTCCACTAACAGAAAAAGCCACATACACTGAAACACAAGACCCTAAGAAATGTGAACCCTCAAGTCTCATCAGCAAGACCTCAGCCATTGGTGCTGGCTTCTCTTGGGTGAGTCTGAGGAAGAATACCTGGGGTGTTTGGATTTTCCTTTCCTTTATGAAGGTCCTCGCTCTGTCTTAATCATGTCACTCTGCAGATCTCCCTCCAGGAACAATGACACAATGAATGCTTCTGGCCAAAGGATTTGCAAGTCCAGTGGTAGGTCTTGCCGAAATTACTAAGGCCATTAGCTCATTTATGTGGAGTGGAAATTACAACCAATAATGGCAGAGGTTCAGAAGGCAGAGGGGTGGCCTGGGTCCTTGCTTGCTGGGTTTCAATGTCTCTGTAAGAAGTATTCACAACTTTTTTTCTATGATGCTTATAAGAAATCATTGCTGTCCTTCTCATAAAAAAAAGTGTAAATAATGAGGTTCTAGGAAGCCAGAGATCCGATTAAGAGTCCAGACTCTGAAGTCCTGGAACTACAAAAAGTTCTTCCCAGCCCTGTTGGGATCCTAAGGTGGGGTGACTTGTCATGGTTTACCAAATAGATCTAGTGTAAAATCCTCCACATATTTAATTTTGCTTTTCAGAAACCTGAGATTTAGTGTTAAGCAAAGGACAATTGGTGTGTCCAATTCCATGGATAACAAAACCGAATTTCCCTAGGAAGCCTGAAGAATGATCTGGGGCTTTAAGCATATAAATCTGACTTTAATTAACTCAGAGGACCTTATTGTTAGCCTTTATCCAGCCCAAGAGGCCACTGCTTTTTTTTCCTCCTGTGATTTTCTGCATCAAATACTTTGTATGGGAATGTGTATAATTAAACATCTAGCAAATAGTTTTCAAAAACAAAACAGGGCATCTGTATATTCTATTTTTTTCTTAAGCAACATGTAGGGCATCAGATGGTGTTTACGGATGCTGCTGTCACCTGTTGCTTCTGCTGCTTTCAGACCCTGCTTTCTTCTTCTCCCCCCACCATACTGATGCCAGGACCACTCAAAGCAATGCGCCTGCAGAAGTAACTCCTCAGGAAGCTTGATTAGCTCAAGGAAGCACCGACATCCACAACAGATGCTCAAAGAAGGGGACAAGCAGGCCCTTCAGCTGGGTCTGGTTCTCATTTGCATTAAGCCTATCCTCGTTTTATTTTAGTAGTTGATTTTATGACATGCCTTATATGCTTTGCTTATACAACAAAAAAGCAGTTACCAAAATGATACAATTCATTGCCCTTATGTCATTGAATAATCTAGTGTTTAGAAGAGTTAAAATTTAAAACAGGAATGGGTTGAGTTTTTTTTTTTTTTCAAGTTTAGAAACAGCAGAGAGGATATTACACACACATGCACTCAGACACTTCAGTGGCTGTTCTTGGTTGTCAACTTGACTACATCTGGAATTAACTAAAATCTAAGTGGCTGGGTACACCTGGGAGGGATTTTTTTTCTTAATTCAATTATTAGAATTGGGAAGATCCATCTCTAATTCAGATCTTTTGACAGGAAAATATACACCTTTAATCCAGATCTCTTGAGGTGGGAAGATTCACCTCTAATCTGCTGGCAACCTGTGTAGAGGACATGGAAGAAGGAAGATTGTTCTTTGCCTGCTTGCTCTCACTCTTGCTGGCCAAGTCCATTCCTTCTCTAATATCTGGGCCTGCCTCTTTCTGGCATATACCAAAGACTAGCTGAGATATGCAGCCTCATGGACCAAACAACTACTAGATTTTTGGACCTTCTGTTGGTAGACAGAAATGCTGGACTAGCTAGACCACAGCCTATAAGCCATTCTAATAAATCCCCCACTCTGATATAGATATAGATTCATTCTATAAGATCTGTTTCTCTAGAGAACCCTAATATAGACACATTGAATTTTCTGTAAGATGCATGGGGAATAGTGATGGCAAAAAGGGCTCCAAGCCCTAGATTTAAAACTCACACATCTTTATTAAATTTATTCATTTTTTATCTTACATGTATTAGTATTATGTCTGCATGTATTCATGTGTACCACATGTGTGCAATATCCATGAAGGCCAAAAGAGGTGTTGGAACCCCTGAACCTGGAGTTAGAGGTGGCTGTGAGCAACCAAGTGAGAGCTAGGCTCCAATGCCAGGCCCTCCACAAGAGCAGTATGCAGTCTTAACCACGGGGTCATCTCTTCAACCCTCACCTCAAACCCATGCATCTTGACTAGGAGCTACACTGTAGAAAATGAAGCCCACTGAAGCCGAGGTGAGATAATGGGGCATGGTGCTCCATCTCTCTGAACGTGGCTCCTCTTTGCTCAGCTCAGGTCATGACACCCGCGTCAAAAGATGGCTAAGTCACCTCGGTCTCACACTCTCCAGTCACTTTCACTAAGCATCACTACAGGTAGGTATTGGTCTCTAGGCTATATATCAGCCTACTAAGTAGTTCTCAAAGAACTATATCGGAGGTCAGTCTGAATTCTTACATGCAGATGAGGAAACTAGGGTGCAGTGTAGTTAACTGAAATCGAACACCCTGACCTCTAATAATAGACCTTGAGTTCCATCTAACTTTCCTGGCTGTGAGGCCTTTAATTACCCTTGTCAACAGCATTAGACCATGATGTTAATATACAATAAGATTTATGTATTCATCCTGATTTGTCTCAAGACTTCAAAAATATCCTGGAGAGATAGCTCAGCAGTTAAAAGCACTTGGGCTCTTTCATAGGACCTGGGTTCAATTCCCATCATCCATATGGTGGCTTGCAACTGTTTAAGAACTCCAGTTCCAGGAGATCCAACCCCATCTGTCTTCCTTGGGCACCAGGAACACACATGGTCATATATATATATATATATATATATATATATATATATATATATATATATATACACACACACACACACACACACACACACACACACACACACACACAAATATATATTCAGGTAAAACACTTGTACACGTAAAATAAAAATAATTTTAAAAATCTTCAGTAACTATTTGTCCCCTTTGCTAGGCACTTAAATACACACACACACACACACACACACACACACACACACACACACAGAGAGAGAGAGAGAGAGAGAGAGACTTAAGAAATGTTGGCTTCAAGATATATTTGCTTTAAGGGAGATGAATAAGAAAATCATTTCCTGGCAACTCACCATTTCCTCTATATTGCCAATTTTTTAAAAGTAGCAGGAATCTAACCGAACCCTTTAGTCTCCTGCTTTCTCCTCATCGACAGGTCCTGGCTGGCCCAGAAGCTTTCTGAATGACTTGTTTCCATTCACGGTGGTTGGGTGGCACACAGGAATCTCATCTCAGGGATTTTTCGGTTGATACGGTGGTGAGAAGGCAGCCGCACAGTTTTGAACTGTTGGAGATGAACTTTTGCCCCTGACTCATGGGGTGAACTCAGAGATCCTGACAAAGTCCACCCCTTGCCTTGTGCTCTACTCTTTTGTACCCCGCTTTCCTATTTGTCTGGTTTGAAATAGAACCCCAGTTTCTGGGGTTACCTTTAACGTGATACACAGATTGACAAGTAGAACTAGACCAATGGGATTGTGTTAGTTGTTGTGTTTGTTTGGGGGAGGGGGTAGTGGAGATGTAAGCTAGGTCCTTGCTTGTGCTATGTAGGTCCTCTGTCGCTCAGTTTCGCCTCATTCAACACCAGTGGCTTTTCATCAGTTGATGTTCCTTTTGCCCTGAAGACAGTGGGTAGTATTTGGTGACTGTTTAGATTATCATGACTCTGGGCTGTGATGCTTAACACCATTCAACACATAGGACCCCACTAAAGATGAGCCAGCCCCGTATTTCCAACACATAGGAAACCCACTAGAGCCAAAGGTTATCTAGTCCCACATGTCAGTAGTACCTCTAGTAAGGAAGCTCGACCAAGAAATACACAGAAGTCTTTCTTCCTTTGGAATCCTGAATCACTGGGATGAATCTTGAAAGCATCTCTTTGAATGCACATCCAACTGAGAAATGAAAGCAATGCCCACAATGAGGTGCCACTCTATGCCAAACATAAACAGTGATAACATGAACAGAAAGTCAAGTCCTATGACCCAGCAAGCTAGATAAGAAGCAGCACTTCTATTGGACACACTAGAAAAAGAGTTGACAAAAGCACTTGCAGAAATAATTCTGCAATATCTAGTAAAGCTGACCACATGCATTCCCTAAGACCCAGAAATTCTACTCCTCAACTTAAAAATAGTAATTATGTATGTGGTGGGCATTGCATGCCACTGTACATATATGGAGATCAGAAGACAACTCGTAGGAGTCATTCTTCCCTTCTGACATGTAGATGTCAGAACTGAATTCAGACAAACAATCTTGGCAGCAAGCATCTTTACTCACTGACTTATTTCACCCTTGCTGGTCCCTCCACCACCAAATTTCTGCTCACCAGACACATGCACATATATTCACTGAAAGCGTACACTAGAGTGACTGTAGTAATAGTATTTGAAATTGTTAAGAATTGGAAACAACTCAGATGTTCTTCAGCTGCATATATATGTTTTATATATTATATATATGCAATCACACATAGTGAAAAAGAGAGAAAAATCTTCTAATCCATATCATAATGTGTATGAAACTCATGAAAATAACATTAAATGAAAGAATCATTCCAAAAGTAAATACATTATGATTCTATTTTATATACAAACAGACAAAACTGATCCATACTATTTGACATCAAGATATTGGCACTGGAGAAATGGCTCAGCCAGTAAAATGCTTGCTGTATAAACATGAGGACCTTACTTCAGATCCCCAACAGCCATGTAAAAAGGGGGGTGTATTGGCACAGACCTGTAATCCTAGCCTTGTGCAGGTGGAGACACACACACATGTGAACACATATGAACATGTAGGTATGCATACATGACACACACACACATACACATGCAAACATACAAACAGTAATGATGGATAATAGAGCGATGGCCTCGGGGTGTATCTCAGTTGGTAGATTCCTTGCCTAGCGTGCACAAAGTTCTGTGTTTGATCCCTAGCACTATATAAACTGCTCATGGTGGTACGTGCCTGCCATCCCAGAACACGGGAGGAGTTTGAGGTCATCCTACTCCGTGCTATCAGAAATCAGGATGCCAATCAAACCATCCTTTGTTGAGAGGCAGTGGCTGATAGTAAGCCTGATAAGATCTTGGAGGTGGGAGAATTTTCTATTTCTTGGTCTAGGGGCTGCAACCCAGGTGCACTCCCTGTGAAATTTCATAGCACCACACATGTTTGCTATATTCACTTTTTTTCTGTATGTGTGTTATTTTTTTTTCCAATAAAAGTTTTAACATGTCCAGCTGGTGCTGTGGAAACTGGGACCGTATGTTTCTATTAGTGTCTCTCCTTACATTTTGGTCCAGATTGGTCCACTGGCACTTAGCAGGTTCAACACTGAGCAAGCAGAGGAGTTGCAAGTGGGTGCTTACTCCACCCCTGCCAGCTGGGGAGCTGGGGAGATCATTTACCTGAGACAATGCTTCCGAGCTGAAGAACTGCCACATGTCAGGAGCTAAAGAAACCTGTACACATAGGTCAGCATGGATTCAAAGACACCATGGAGGCTGGTGTCTGCAATAGCCCCAGGGGTAGCAATGAGGAATATAGAGGCAGAAAGTAAGTAAAAAAGGGCCCCAAGTCTCCTTCAAAATGCTGCTTTACTCATGCCACAAACTCTGCCTTTCAAAGGTCATGAATATTTCTATATTTGTATAGGGTCTTGTTTTTCTTTTTTCATTCGGTGGTCAGGGTGATCACAGCACTTTGAGTAATAAGTTCCTAATTTTTAAAATGTATTTACTTATTTATTTTTATGTGTATGTGCTTTTTGCCTTCCTGTATGTCTGTGTACCACATCCATGCAGTGTCCACAGAGGCCAGGCGAGGGTGTTGGATCCTCTGAGCCTGGAGTTCCAGGTGATTATAAATTGCCATGTGGGTGCTGGGAGTTGAAGCTTGGTCCTCTGTAAGAGCATCCAGCACTCTCAACTGCTGAGCTCTCTCTCCAGCCCCTCCCCTTTATTTTTTTAATCCCTAGAAGGCAGATGGACATTATGTGCTAGTTGGTTCCTTTGCTGTTTGCTAATTGATACTGAGAAATTCCTACCTTGAAGTTTCTTATCTATCAAAAAGTGCTTAGTGTAACATGGTCAACGAAGGACACTGTTGTGCCTTCTAGGTCTCCTAGGAGTGACTCTAGGAAACTAATTTAATATGAAATCATGGAATCCCTCTCACAGCTCTCTACTAACACATGTATTTTCTTTCAGTTCTTAATATTCACCACCCCTCTTGGGTCCCTCCTGGGGGAGGGCTTTGTGTGGGTTCTTATACTATGGGTAGTTCTGGAGGGAGGCACCTTGCCTGGAAACCAACGGAGCACACAGGGCACAGTGTAACATAGTGTTAGTCCTGGCGGCCAGATAGAGCTTGTCATTTGTGTCCCAGAGAAAGGTCCTGCTGTTGAAGACTCTAGTGTAGGCAAATAACATATTTTAAATGTTGTACAGCATACGGAAATTTCTATTACTGCAAACATTTGGTTTGGTTCTGTGCCTGTTCAGCATATTGCACATTTCTAAATTAAGTCTCTTTTTAAACGGGGTAGTTATGATTCAGGTTCCCGTCTCCCTGTGGGTGGAGAGCGCACAGTACGTGTCAGGCACTCAGTTTTCTACAGCTACATGTGCAGATCCAAATCACAAACTGGATTTTCTTCTGTAGAGTCAGAGGTGGGCTGCTGAACAGGGCTGGGACTCAATGCGTTCATTTAGAGTATGGAGCTCCTGAAACGCTCGTCCATATGGGGCAGTGGAAGAGCCGAGAGCTGTAGCTCACAGTTCTCTCTCTGCAAAGCCTCATTTCCTAAATTTATAACGCCAGTCTTCTGGTGGAAGGAATCAGGAACAGGCCCTTCATGTGACTTGTGCATCCATTCCTTTGTATAAAGCATATCCTTCTAATACCAAACCATAGTGTTAATAATATTCTGTTTCTTGGAGCCTTCTTGGAGTTTCCATTTTTCCAGGTATTGAACAAGTCTTGCTTTTTTTATCCAGAAAGTAAAATATTACCCATAATATGATGGCTGTATTGCAGGTCCTTATGACATTTTCCCTTCTTTGGGGATGTGGTGATGATTTTTCTGCTTAAAAACAAATAACCCATGCATATTATTCAGACTTGATCACTGCCGACATTTTTATGGGATATCACTAACTTGTGCCACATTGGCCTTTAACTTATTAAAATAATAGTATCTGTGAGATGGCTCAGCAGAAAAGGAGCTTGCCTCTAAGACTGAAGACCTGAGTTCCATTCAAGGGATCAACACAGTGGAAGGAGAGAACTGACTCCTGTAAGCTGTCCTCTAATCTCCATAGGCAAGCAGTGGCATATATATGGGTAAACACACACACACACACACACACACACACACACACACACACGCACACGCACACACACACACATCAAATAAATATAATTTTAAAATTTCAAAGTATAGGGCTGGAGAGATGGCTCCATGGTTAAAAGCACTGGCTGCTCTCACAAAGGACCTGGGTTCAATTTCCAGACCCCATGTGGTGGCTCACAACTGTCTTTAACTTCAGTTTCAGGGGATCCAATGCCTTCTGCAGGCACGGCATGTGTGTGATGCACAGACACACATGTAGTCAAACACTCATGCATATACATGAAAAAGTAAATCAATATTAAAACCAGTAAAAAGTAAAAATTAAAGTCTGCGAGTCTCTTGATTTTTTGTTCTACTCTCCTGATAAAATTTGTCATCATTCGACCTTCATCTGCTACTCCTTATAAACAAGAGCATGATCTCAGTTTGCATCAGAAATTAGCCTTCAGTTAGGAAACTTAAGTGAGGAATGCCTAGGATAACACAGTGTACCAATGTTGTAACGATTTGCAAGCACTCAGCCCAGAGCTTGTTACTTCACTGTAACTGAGATACCAAGAAACTTATAGAGTTCAGACATATTTTGCTATAAGAAGGTCCTTGTATTTTGTCTATTTGGAGTTTCAGAATGAATAACATCTGTCTGTCTGTTTCAAGATATATATTTACAACTCTACTTGAGTAGATTTTTCTTCTGTTTTAAAGACATTTTTGGTCTTAATTGCTATAAAGTTATAACTTAATCACCATGGTAATGCATAAGAAAAGACTCAGAAAATGGGAGGTAGTGGAGAGCCTAAAAATTAAATGACATATGTGCATGTAGCTGCTTTTTTGGCTAAGTTCGAAGAATGTGCAATGAGGGAATGAACAGGATCTTCAACAAATAGTGCTGGGAAAAACTGAATATGCAGTAAGGCAAATGGGCATAGTATATGTGCATATGTGTATGTGTGTGTGTATGTATTTGTGAGTGTGTAGGTGTGTGTGTGTGTGTGTGTGTGTGTGTAATTGTCATATTGCTCTGTGATGCTGAGACATTAGTTCCTTTAGTTTGATTTTCTTGTCAGTCAAAGGAAGCTCAGTGTCAGGTGGCCCATGATGGAGCTTTCTGTTTGTGACTTTTTTTTTAATTTTTTTTGGGGGGGAAGGGTTGAGACAGGGTTTCTCTGTGTAGCTTTGCGCCTTTCCTGGAACTCACTCTGTAGCCCAGGCTGGCCTTGAACTCACAGAGGTCCTCCTGGCTCTGCCTCCCGAGTGCTGGGATTAAAGGCGTGTACCACCACTGCCCAGCTTTTTCAAGTGACGTTGTTATCCTGACTATATCTGCTGCTAGGAGTGACTCCACAAAGTCAATTTAATATGAAATGGTAGAGTGCTTCTTACAGCTCTCCACTGAAGTTGTTGGGTTTTTGTTTCCAGTTTTTCCTATTCATCACTCCCCATGATTCCCGCTGGTGGAGGGCACACACGAAACTGCTACCAGCACTCAGTCAGTCAGTTGAAAGGAGACTGAACTAGATGTTCATGAGCGGAAGCAAGGAAGCAATGGGTGGAAAACATGGGAATTTTTTAGGACATTGGTTTATGAAAAGAGTTTTTAAAAAATAAAATTATATGAAGCGAAAGTGAAAACTGGCAAATGAGATCATATGCAACCATAGAGTTTTGTTTTCAATGAAAGACATAATAAACAGGCTAAGAGACAGCTTGCAGAAAGGAGAGAGGTATCTACAAACCACAGGCCTGGGGTAGTCTTGAGACTTAGGTTTACACAATCAGTGTTGGCTGTTGAGTCTACCACTGATTTATTCATTTAGCTGGCATCACCTTAGTGTCAGGATAAACAGGTTCTTTTTTGCGTGAATGGACCACATGTGAAAATCCTACTAAATGAATAAATGTTTTGATTGCTGAAAGGAAGAAGGACAGTATGAAGACAATAAATTTCATCTTTTTGATGTGCTGGTGGTAGTTCTAGGGATCAAATCTTCTGCATGCTAGGAAACTACCACTGAGTACACTTTAATACTGTATTCCCTTGAGGATGCTTCTTCCCCCAAAGAACTGAGCTGGGCTCTCCTGGTACTTCTCTTGTGTCATATCAGTCTCCTTCTCACCGGAAAGCTGTCATTCATCACAACTGTCACCTAGGCTACCCTCACTCTCACGGGGTAGATGGAGCAAGTACAGAGTACATTCCTAGACATGACTTATTTTTCATTCTCTGATGACCTGCACAAAAAATCCCATTCCACTGATTACCAAGTGACTTTAGATGTGCCTTTTCTCATCTAGAACATGGAGTTAATAATACCAACATTGTAACATGATTGCAAAGAATAAATGAGTCAATACATACGTAATTCTCAGAAAGGCATCTGCATGTAGGAAACAACCAGTGCAGGTTACTCTTAGTCAATTTCACACTTAGGAACTTAACACAGTTCTGAGATGTAAGATGGACATTGATTGGCAGTACCCTATATTTGCTTTATTGTACAAACTGGACATCCCAGCGGGATAGTCTAATTCTATGGTTCTGAACTAGATAAAACACCATAAATCAGAATATATAAATTCAGAAGGTATATAGTTAATATGAATAAGTATATCCATTGTATTCTTATAATTATTATTATTCATGTGTGTATGTGTATGTGTGTGTGTGTGTGTGTGTGTGTGTGTGTGTGTGGTATGTGCATGTAGACTAAGAACACAGTTCCTACCTCCACTTTCTCCTCCCACCACAAGTTCCAGTGTGTAAACTCGGATTTTCAGACTCACACAGCAAGTGCTTTTTACCCACTGAGCCACCTCACCAGCTCTAACATCTGTATTTCCTACACTTCTTTTCAAGCTCTTTCTTTAATCGTTTTGTCCCTCCTTCCCTACCAAATAATTTATGTATTCTGAAACATCAAAGCAAGCCATTGGGCAAGCCCATTGAAACAGCCATTTTAACACTTAAAAAAAAAAAAAAACTATTTGAAGACTATTCAAAGCATAGCCACAGGTAGAAATTCCGCTTAGTTTTGTGTCTTGTGAAGGAAACCGCAGAAACTCAATATAAAGTGAATTTTACTCTACTTTCAGCTTTCCTAGTTCACAGCATAGAGTCTGAGCTTTCCCACAAGACCATGTTCTGTGTAGCAAAGCCAGAGATCAAAATGATGTTGAATGCTGTTCAAATAAGAAAATACTCCAACACCATGCATACACACATGTCACACACATATACACACAACACACACATCAAACAACACACATACACATACACACACAGCACACACACACACACACACACACACACACACACACACACGCACGCACGCACGCACATACACACACCATGTGGTTGTCACTTGAAATAATTTCTTCCCTAATAGGACACCTTCTTTTGCCTGTGTCTCCCTAGTGACAGCCCACACTTCTTTCCTCAAAAGATCCTTGATTGATGGAGAAAACAGTCTGAAGTTCCCAATTCCTCAGTGAGAAGACCATCTGTGAGATAGCAGAGGAAAAATGAAAACTATTTCCCTTATTTAAAAACTCTGTGCTGAAACCATCATCCATTCCTTCTCCTTTCCAGGAAAGCACAGGGAAATGTGCAAGATTCAGCACACTTACCACTGCAGAAAAAATTGCCAATGAGCAATGTGTTGATCAAAGTTCTGAGGAGGAGAGATGCTCAAATATTTACTCAGAGCACTTCGCCGAAAGGTACCCAAGGGTGCTCCAAGGTGGCCACCGACTGACTCTTGGCAGAGACAGCGTTTCCTCTGTTCTAAGGGACCATTCATTCCCACCTGGCTCTTCCTCACATCCACTCCCTCCTTCTCCAGCGCCCCTTAGGAAGATGTTTTATGAACTGTGTGCCTGAATATTTTTGTGCTTGCAGCAAAGAATGTTGTTTTCCTAAATGGAGCACGAGAACAGAAACTTTGAGAATCTGGCTTCTCAGCCTCAGGAATGCAGCTGCTCAGACACTGTCCTGGAAAAGACTCTACAAAGGCTTCAGCTCCACACCTGGAGACAGACACCCCACTGTGATGCCCTGCACAGTCTGTGGCCTCTGTTCCTCCACTTGCTGACTTTTGAAATTGCCATTCCTCATCCCTTAATGCTAGTGCAGATGTAAACCCTGATAATCTGCTTTCCTTGTGTTTGATATGCGCTTGGTCAAGTAGTTACCGGCTTTGCTCCAAAGCTACTAAAAAACCAAAGGGTATAATCCATGAAGAAGAATAGATCGGTGGTGGGGTAGTTGTCCTAATGGGCATCAACCCCGGTATTTTGTGTATGAGAACATCTGTTTTGGAAAGATGTAATTATTGATGCATGGACCTAGCGGATGAGGCTGAATGGAAAACACCACTTAGTGCCCACTGAAAATTACAATATTCTTAGTCAGATAAAACACCTAATGCTTTCATTTTTCCAGGAATTACAAATAAATTTTCTTTCTGAAAAGGTTTAGAAGTATACATTTTATGTGCATGAGTATTTTGCCTGGTGCCCTCAGAGGTCAAGGAGGGCATCTTATCGTTTGGTCCTGGAGTTATGAATGATTGTGAACCACCATGTGGCTGCTGGAAACTGAATCCCAGGTCCTCTGGAAGAGCAACTAGTGCTCTTAACCACCAAATCATCTCTCAGACCCACAACTACATTCTTGACAAGGTTTCATTGGTCTATGCTATATTAATTTTTAGTAGGTGAAGGCATACAGGTTTGTTTCTTGAACTGTAGAGAATTTATGAACCATTGAGATTGCTCTGCAGATAAATGCAGTTACTGCCAGACTTGATACCCTGAGTTCAGTCTCTGGTATCCACATGGTGAGAAGAGAGAAATGACTCCTGAAAGCTGTTCTCTGACCTCCACACATGTGCACTGGGGCATGTTATGCTCCCCCCAAATTAATAAAAAATACAATATTTTTTAAATAGACAATTTAAGTTTTATTGATTTGAGAATTATAACAATTATGGACTTTTTTACTCATTAAAAATATATTTGCCTTTGTGGATAGCCACATTTCTACATGAATTTGTCAAATATGCACATATTATTTAGACTTATTTAGGTATATCTGATATCTCATACACAGAGGATGTATAGTTAAATCCACAGTCATGTCTCTTAAATACACATGATATTCAATATCATATCATATCAAATGTGTCTACACATTTCTTGCTTGATTCTGACAGGGGTCCCTTATAATAGACATTTATTCATGGTTACAATTAAACATATAAATGTGTAAAATACATTCCTTCTGGTTGTAATTAAGTATTTTTCTCCTTTCAAATCTGCAGAAATTGAAGTAATTGCTTCAAAATTGTAAAATGTAGGTTTCATTCAGTACTCAGCCAACTTACATGTGTCCATTCTGTTTGAGATTTGGGGTTTGCTTTAAATCTCTTGTTATTTGGTAAAAGAACAGGAAAAAAATCTGATGGAGTAGGAAAAATGTTTTTACAGCCTTGCTCCTTTTTTCTTATAAAAGTATTTATTATTGTTGTTATTGTTATTATTGTTATTATCATTGTTTGTGTATGATATGTATGTGTGAAGTGTATAATTGCATGTATTTCCCAGCATGCATATTGAGAGCAGAGGAAACTGATGGAGTTGGTCCCTGCCTTCCACCCTTACATGGTTTGAATCAGGTGGTCAAACTTGTTTGGCCTAACTCCTCCTTTTTGGTTATTATAATTTAGTGTGTGTGTGTGTGTGTGTGTGTGTGTGTGTGTGTGTGTGTGTACACATATGCTTGTAACCTCAGAGGTTAGAAACCAGTGTTGGATCCCCTGGGGCTGGAGTTATAGACGATTCTGAGCTGTTGGTTATGGGAACCGAACTTTTGTCCTCTTCAGGAGTAATAAGAGCTCTTAACAGCTGAGCATCTCCTCAGCCCCTCATCTTCCCTCTTTGTTGTAGAATTTTCACCAGAGAAAACTTACATAGAAGCAGATTGCCTTTCTAGATGAGCAGGGAAGGCTGAGGAGCCCTTCACTCTTACCCACCTTCCTTCCCCCCCAACCCCCCCCTCGCCCCCGCCCAATGAAATACAGAGATGAGCTCTGCAGAGCCTCTCAATTTAGGTTACTTGCTGTTGACCTGAATTCAAATTCAACATGTGCTCTGCATTTTCCTTTGCTGAATCCACTCTGAGAACCCCACCTACAGACGACTTCTCAACTCAAAGAGCTTTGGGGAAGCAGGAGAGAATAGGGGGTCCCCCATGTCTGTGCTAGTAAGCCACATTCTGAGGAGGCCCATTTTATCTGGTTTCACTTTGACCACAAGAATCATGGGTACAATCCTGTGCCTGGAATTAAACTCAGGAAGGTGTTCATGCTAGGAAACACAGCAGTTAATGTCCTATCTGTGTCACTGGATATTCTAAGAAAATAATTAGAGCTTAGCTTTAGGACTTACAGCACATGACATTCTTATTGTAGTTCCAAATTCATGTTCATTGTTGCACTGTTCACAACAGCAAGAAAATAGAGCAGCTTAGGTGTCTGTCAACAGAGAAATAGATTATGAGGAACTGGTACTTACACAAAGGAAATTTGTCCAGCTGTAAAGAGAAATGAAGTTATGAAATTTGGAGAAAAATGGATAGATCTAGAAATTTTATTTATTATGGGATCCCAAACTTAGGCAAATATTGGATGGTCTTTGTCAAATACCGAGTCTAGCTATGAATTTTTGTACATAACAAATTGTGCTGACTAGTTTTATGTCAACTTGACACAAGCTAAAGTCATCAGAGAGGAGAGATTTTTCAGTTGAGAAAATGCCTCTATGAGATCTGTTTGTAGGCAAGCCTGTAGGGCATTTTCTTAATTAGTGATTAATGGGGGAGGGCCCAGCCCATTGTGGATGGGGCCAACCCTCTGTAAGTCATCCTAGGTTCGATACAAAAGCAGGTTGAGTGAGCCATTGGGATCAATACTGTAAGCAGCACTCCTCCATGACCTCTGCATCAGCTCCTGCCTCCAGGTTCCTGCCCTGTTTGAATTTTTGTCCTGGCTTCCCTCTATGAGGAGGTATAGACTGAAATAAACCCTTTCTTCCCCAAGTTGCTTTGTCCATGGTGTTTCATCACAATAGTAACCCTAACAAAGACACACATACCGCACATACACACATGCTATGTGCATGCATGTGTGTGTGTGTGTGTGTGTGTGTGTGTGTGTGTGTGTGTGTGTGTGTCTGCAGGTGTGGGTATAGGTCATGTGCTTAGAAAGAGGACCCTGAGAGGGAAACATACGTTGAGGGAGAGTGAAAAAAGACACACGTGACATAAGCTATTGGGAGTGGAAGGGTACAAGTGTGGACAGAAAAGATGGGAAGAAGAGGGATGAGATCAACAGAAACAGATCAAATTTGAAAACACCATCATGGAACCTAACACTGTATATGATAGTTTTAAAATTTTAAAGGAAAGAGCAGCAACTACCAAACCATATTAAGACTCATGTGTAATATGTTTTTAGGTTGAGTACTCAAAATTTATTCATTTCCTTACAATGTAGTGTGAATGTAAATGATTTAATAAATACCTTGAGTAGATTGGATTATTTTCTCTAAATTGCATAAATGAAAATGAATAAGCCATATAAATATTTCAACCTATATCATAAGTCAATGCTAGACAGAAAATAGCTCAGAATAAACCAAACATAAAGATTTCCATTGTTTGTTTGTACTGATTTTCTACTTTTGACTGACTGTTCATTTCTTCATTGTGAAGGTCTACAAAAGGAGACCTTCACCTCTAAGACCCCCTGTGAGTCACTATCACCTACCTGAAAGGAGAATTTAAGGCCACAGTGTAAGGTCTATTTAAATTCAACATCATACTTAGGACCTATCTGAACTGCTCGTGAGACTAAGGTATAAGTAAGGGGACATAGGGACAAAATACTATCTGCTCACAGAACAGACATTCAGGTGCTGTGGGATGGAAGAAGCTTGCTCATTTCACCATCCACTGCCCTACAAGTAGTTTAGTTCTGGAAACACTGCTGTGTTTTATAGGAGAGATAGACCTCTGGTCTTGCTGAATTAAGGGAGGAAAGACTAAAATCTACTCAATTTCTAGAGTTTACTCAATAATGAAAACAAAAATAAACCAGTGTCGGTTTGCATGGCTTGAGAATGCCAAGAATGGTGATGGGGCCAGTAATCCCTTGTCACAATTAATTAAGTACATCCTCTAACAGGCTGGACTTCAGGCCCTTAATCTTCACACCTTCCTTTGGGGCTGCTCAACAGCTGCTTTGGAGGTCTTAATGAATCTCTGACCAATTTGGAGCGTGGTCAAGTAGCAAAAACAACAGCTAGAGGTGTAATACGATATTCTGTGAAGACCACACGTTCAATATTGCCAGACCAGCCCTAGTGTTAGAGAGGTAATAGCATGGACCATACAGAGCAAGGAGATCTCCATACAGCTCTGGGGCACCCATGGAAGCAGGCAAATTCAAAGTCAAAGACCACCTAGAAAAGGTAACGGGACATGCTCAGCTCATGAAGAAGTTACCTAAACAGAGCAACCAAACAAAACCCAAAACAGCCCTAACCCACCATCATCATTCCATCATTCCAATTTAATCTGGGTTAAGGAAAGAAGGAAGGAAGGAAAGAAAAAAGGAAGGAGATAGAGAGAAAGGGAGAGAGAGAGAGAGAGAGAGAGAGAGAGAGAGAGAGAGAGAGAGAAGCTCTAAAATTTTTGTCTAATTCAGTTATTCTCCATGAAGCTATATTTATTTTAGAAGGGAAAGAATTTATTTCAATCAAGTCCAAGTTTCTTTAGTTAGTTTTCTCTTGAGTTCTAAACAAGAGCCTCTGAATTTCCAAAAGGGACCATCTGGTCCCTTTTGAGTGTCAACATCGATGTTATTGGTTTCTTAGAGCTGTGTTGTCTTCTCTTATGTCTTCCCTGCTCCTTGTGAATGCAAAGAATACCTTTAAGTCACATCTGGTGTGATGGTTAAGCTTGTGTATCAACTGCCTGCCTCAAAGTTCTCAGACATTTGGTTGATACTCAGAAGAGACTTGAATAGATAGTCAGCAGAAGGCTAGCTGAATGATACCTTCAGAGGTACCAGTGTGGACAAGAGGCAGCTGTGGACCATCTCACTTCCTTTTGGAAATCAGTGGCTCTTTAGCAGTTTATAACTCAAGAGAAAACTCAAGAAACTTTGACTTCATTGAAATGAATTCTTTTCCCTCTAAATTAATACAACTTTATAAATAAATATTCATATATGTGGCTGTGGAGAGTGCTTCTGTATCTGTTGACCAGGAGTTCAGTCTGTACCTCAAACCCACCAACATAGAACATGATGGTGATTCATCCAAATGGAGCCTTAGGACAGCATTGCTGTTCTGTTCCCTCTTGCAGTTCTGTCTATAGACAAAAGGGAAGAGCTGTCTTGTCTATCACCTGGTTCAATGGCAGATGGTACAGGCAACTGAGAAGAGCTCATATCAACTGAACTTCAGCCATCTTACTTTAAGCCATGGATTAGTAGTTCATTTCATGACAAAAACAAACAAACATTCACTTGAACAGATTATTTATATCAAAAGAGTAATGTAACCAATCTCAAAATATAGGATCCTCAGATATTTTTCCAGGAAATGATGGGGCTAGAATGATGGCTTGGTGGTTGTGGGCATTTGCCTGGCTCACAAAGAGTTCCAGTTTGGTGTCCAGATTCCACAACCATCTGTAATTCTCAATCCAGGAGAACTGATATCAGCTTCTGGAGTCTGCTAGCATCCACATGCAGACACACATATATGCACATAAATTAAAATTTGAAAACACATTCTTAAAAATTAAACTGTGATTAGTGAATTAGAAAAAATATAGTATGTTTCTGAGAATCGAACTAAAGGCTCAATACTATTCTCTGCTGTTACTGGCCTTTGATTATTTTAATTTTTAAAACCATTTTATTGCTATATAATTTAAATATTATGAATTCACTTTTTTTGTTTATACAGACAAATAAATTTTAACATGTTTGCAGAGTTATATAGCCATGGCTACAATCAATTTAGAGTGTTTTGTCACCCTATAAAGAAACCTTAGCACCCACTTAACTCTACTTTCTCTAATGTTTTCCCACAACAATGATGTTTCTTTCTGTTTCTACTTATTTGATAGTTGGGACATTTCAAATAAATAGGGTCATGTAATAATGTTATTTTGTCTCTAATCTTTATTTTTACGGGCATGACAAGGGTGAGTACCTTGAGACAAAAGTATCTGACTCGTTTAAATAAAAAAAAATCTTAAGTTGTTGTAGATTATATTTAAGAATTACATTTAAAAGATGAACTCAAAGTTGTTAGAAAAGTTTAACATGGATGAGGATCCTGTTGCCTCATTTACAGTGTACTGAACCATCTATGGTACAAGATAAACCTGAATTTTAACGATTTATTAAATTATTTATTTATTTAAACATCATGCTATTCAGACATATCATGTCCAGTTCTTTTGAGATGCATTTCATAACTTTGCCAAACATATGGAAGGCCAGTCTCTAGACACTGTGCCTTGAAGGGGATGCAGTATCTGGATTAACAAGCATGTTGAGAAAGATAAAAATGGTATTTGTACAAAATCATCCTATCAGTTCCTTCCAGGCTCATTCTGAATTTGGCCTTTCTATCTATCTATCTATCTATCTATCTATCTATCTATCTATCTATCTATCTATCTATTATCTATCTATCTATCTATCCATCCATCTATCCTTTCTCTCTCTCTCTCTCTTTCTTTCTTTCTTTCTTTTTTTTCTTTCTTTCCTTCCTTCTTTCTCCCTTCCTTCCTTCTTTCTTTCCTCCCTCCCTTCCTTCCTTCCTTCCTTCCTTCCTTCCTTCCTTTATTTTATGTGTATATGTTTGCGCCTGTGGGGTTGTTTATGTGTGTGGAGGTGCACATGAGTGCAGCACTCACAGAGACCAGATAAGGACATTGGATCCTGCAGAGCTACAGGTATTTGTGAGCCACCCACTGTGGGTTCTGGGAACCTGACTGGGATCCCCTAAAAGAGCATTTTCCACTCTTAACCACTGAGCCATCTCTCTAGTGCCAGAGTTCGGCTTTTTAATACTGTACAGTGTCTTTAGAGGAAGAAAAGGAAATATCTAGCAAGAGATGGTCTGCACAGATGGGTTTAAATGGCTGTTCCTTAACTTAAAAAAATGCCAATAATATTCAGGTTGTAAAGTGTTTGCCTTGCAAGCCCGAAGATCTGTGTTTGTTCCCCAGAACTCAATAAAACTGTGGGGCATGATAAGCCCAGTACTGGGGAGCTGTACACAGGAGGATCCCAGGGGCTCCCTAGTCAACCATCCTAACCTACTTAGCAAGGACAGGCCTGTGGGAGACTCTATTAAAGGAATAGAGAGTATTTCTGAGGATGGTAGGATGACACCCAGTGTCCTCTCTTCTTCACATGCAACCTCAGATATATGCAGCTACTGACAAATCAATATGCACATGCATTTCTCTCTCTCTCTCTCTCTCTCTCTCTCTCTCTCTCTCTCTCTCTCTCTCTCTCTCTTTCTCTCTCTCTCTGTCTCTGTCTCTCTGTCTGTCTCTGTCTCTGTCTGTCTCTGTCTCTCTCTGTCTGTCTGTCTCTCTCTCTCTCTCTCTCTCTCTCACACACACACACACACACACACACACACTACACACACACATACACATACACACAAGGTTATCAATAAAATGAGATAAAATCATCAACCATCACTGACTTTTTGTGACATGAATATGACCGGGTCATTAAAGACTCAATGATCCCAAACTTCTAGGTTATTTTGCCCCCAAGATATATGTTTAACTTTCAAGAGTGCCCAAAGTGTTTTACTGTACGGGGGTCATTTTTGTCAATTTGACACAAGCTAGAGTCACTTGGGGATAGGGAACTTCAATTGAGAAATTGCCTTAATCAGATTGAATTGTAGGCAAATTTGTGGGCATTTATTTCCTTTATTTCTTCTATCTATCTCTCTTTCTATCATCTATCTATCTATCTATCTATCTATCTATCTATCTATCTATCTATCTATCTATCTATCATCTATCTATCTATCATCTATCTATCTATCTATATCTTTCCTATATCTATATCTATATCTCTCTGAGTAATGACTGATGTGGGAGGGCATAGCCCATTGCAAGTGGTGCTACCGCTGGACTGGTGGTCCTGGGTTATATAAAAAATAAGATAAGCAAGCTATGGAGAGAGCAAGTTGGTAAGGAGCATTCCTCCCACTCTGGCTTCCCTTGATGATGAACTTTGACCCAGAATATGTAGTAACCCTTTTCTCTCCAGTTGCTTTTGATTATGATTTTATCTCAGCAACAGACACTTAACTAGAATTTAGACCAATGTAACTTCTTGCTCTTGAACATTGCAAAGTAAAATGGATGTTGTAAAGCACTTGAACGCTTAATTCCTGAAAACATGTTCCCCAGTTATCTAAAGCAGACCAATGAAGTTCGGACAACGAAATTCAAGTGCAAGAGCAGGAGAATTCAGAATGCTTCAATGTGTTCACACACTCCTGCAAGATAGAATCTGGTACAGAGTCAAAGAGCCGAAAGAACTGAGACCATTCAACCAGCAGATTCAGACTCTACACACTAACCAGTCCTGTTTAATAGTACCAAGGAGTAGCTCCAGATGGTGTCATGTATCAAAGGTCCTGGTCCACATGACCCCTGTGATGACAGACCAAGAGTTTGCCTTAATTGCAGAGCAGTAGTTAAACCTGCTGATGAAAGATGCACCTGGTGCTTTTTTTTTTTTTTTTTGTCCATCTGCCCCACTATTTCATCTCTGAGTTTTCTGGTTCACACACAGGAGGCCCACTCCTAACCAGTGCTCAGTCTGCATTCTCCAAAATTGTATTAACTGCAGCTCATGTACCAGCATGTTAAATACACACACACACATACACACACACACACACACACACACACACACACACACACACACACACACGTCAAGAGAGGGGAGGGGACTATAGGTAGAGATACTGATTCCCATAATAGAACAGTGGAGCAAATGCATTGCTTACGGCTTTTGGAACATCTGGTTCCACTTTCATGGTTGTGTCCGTCTCCCAAGTTAATGACATCCCACCATATGCCCAGGAGCAAAGAGTGATGGGACTGACATGCTGCTCAAATGGCCTGAAACAAGCTGCATCGTGTGTCCTCGTCCATAAAATGCCATTCAAGTGACCCCAGAAGCTGACATCTGCCCACATGTTGTACACATTTGGGGCAGAGTTGCCCATTTGTTCCATTCTGATCGAAATGTAAATATTATACATGAAAACATGCTACAGGTCCTGTCTTCGTTCCTTTCTTAGAGGCCAGAGAAAGGCCAGGTTGGCTAGGTCTCTTTTTAAGTTTTTCTTTGTGATTCTTTAAGTGTGTCTTGGTAAATTCTATGCTTTGCTATTAACCGATGGAGCCCCAATAATGGACATAAAAGGCAAGATTTTTCTCAAAGTACAAAACATTCCTATGGAAATGATTTTTTCCAGGCAGTGGGCCATCTGATCAATAATGTTTGTCTCTGGTTTTACAGTTTGTGGCTTTTCTCAGTTTCCCTGTGGTACCTTGACTATGATGGGGAAGCAGAGAGTGTGGAGCTGTGAAGCTTCTTGGAAAGGGTTACAAAAGACCTGGAGAAGGGAAGGAAGGAAAAAGTAAGAGGAGGAAGAAAGGGGGAAGAGAGAGGAAGCCAGATAAAATGAATGGTGAAAGAAAGAGAAAGGAGGAAAGAATAAAGAGAAAGGGAGGAAGAAAGTAGGAGGGAAGAGAAATCAAGAAAGAGGGAGAGGTAAGGAATGGAGGAAAGAAAGAGGAAGTAAGGAAAGAAGGGAGAGAGAAGGAAGAATAAAGAGGAGGGAAGAAGGGAGGGGAGGGATGGGAAGGAAGGGAAGAGAAAGAAGAAAGAAGAAAGGATAGAGCAGGATAGAAGGAGAGAGGGAGGGAGAGAGGGGACAGAGAGAGAGAGACTCTGTCCTGTGGTACCATTGCCGTTATTCTCCCGACTCAGTACTCAACGCTCTTTGCTGTGACACTGAATCAAGCAAAACTGCCATACACAACTTCCACACCAAACCTGTGACCTTTCTTACTGTCCTTATACATTCATCTCACTAGTACCATGTGTTCAAAGAGCATGGTATGGGATTCCAGTGGACACAGTGAGGACGCTGCTGTGGCTTGCATGCAAACTGTCTCACATAAATGCATGTGTTGTAGCCCTAGGTTCCCAGCTGGTGGCCCTGGTTAGGAAGATTGTGGAAGCTTTAGGAGATGGAATGTTGTTGGAGGTCGTAGGTCACTAGAGGCAGGGATTATAGCATGGAATATCCCACTCTCACTTCCTGTCTTCTCCCTGCTTCCTGATGCACTGTGACCCACTTTTCCCACCATGTCTTTCCTACCATGATGGACTATGTCTAGCCCTTTTTATCTTAAACTGTAAGCAAAAATAACCCTTTTCTCCTTAAGTAGGTTCTTGCCAGGTGCTTGGTTATAGCAAAGGAAGAGTAAACTTAAAAAATACCTGATGAAAAGTGAGATTAGAGAAGAAGTGTGGGTTTGTCATCCTTCTATTTCATTATGAATTCACTGAAGTCTTATGTTCTCATAAGAACCATAACTCATAACCATTCTGAGAATAAACATGTCTAGCAATGTGTATGAATGTACTACATTGTTCTGAGCATCTTTCTTGGTAACATGATTTAAATCCCCATCATATGGTAACTAATTCAATGCTGAGTTCAGGTATTCACAAATAAGCTAAATAGTAACAGATATGATTAGACAATATGGCTATTGGAGCCATCTTATCTCAGTATTGATTAAAAAGTAATAATAGCTGCAGAGAACAGCAGCTGGTAGTTCTCCCCCACCCCCATTTATGACTTCCAACTGGGATGAGAATACAGTGGTCAGCGCTGTGAAGAGAGAGGCACACCTTCTAGAAGCCTCCAGTGGGTCCTAAATCAGGGATAATACTGACGCCTAAATGACTACTTTATTTCTTAGACATATATGCTTAAGATAAAACATCATGCGTAAAACTGCCACAGTAAACATTCAACATCAGTGGTAATAAAACAGAACATGGCACTCTAGTAATAGTTATATGAGCAAAATTATCTCTGGAATTTAACATTTAACAATTTAGACCATAGTTGAATGTGAGCAACTAGAACCTCAGAAATTAAAGTATAGAAGATGTCTGTGACATGAGGAGTCCTCACCATGACATGCAAGGTCCCATGCAACCTCATTTCTCACCTCTCTGATCGGGCTTCATTCCAGGTCATCTGCTTACTTTCACCCAGTTGCAAGATTGCCCCAAAGTTCTTTGCTTGAACAAAGACTCTGTGACCCAGGGCCTTAGCATCCCTGGTAGTGTCTTCCTTGAGTGTAGTGTCAATCTTGACTCATGTTACCTTCTCAAATGTCATCATATCACCACCTGTCTATAGCAGCAGCCAACATGCCTACTAATTTGCTACTATTTCTTCAAAATAGGGAAGAAGACAGAAAGTCTGCAGGTAAAGCTATAAAAGAATCAGCAAATGAAACTGCCTTAGAATACTTTTTAAAGTTATGGTGATATTTTATTTTGTACTAAAATGTTATTTGTATGTTAATAAATAAAGTTGCCCGGCTAGCTCAGTCGGTAGAGCATGAGACTCTTAATCTCAGGGTCATGGGTTCATGCCCCACATTGGGTGCCAAATGTAGATGAAACCAACCGTCTTATTAAATAAGAAACACAGAACCAATGCAAAGAAGAAAACCAAGAGGTCAGAGCTAAGAGCTAAAACCTTACCCTTTCTCCTGCGGTGGTCCTACCTCTCCGAAAGAGAGCTACTTCCTGTGTTAAAAGTCTTTATATAGACTTTCGGTTCTGCCTTCTCATTGGTTGTAAACCCAGCCACATGGCTGCCTTGTCACTGCCTGTCTGTATAGACCTCCAGGTCTTCTATGGTTGGTATTGAGATTAAAGGCATGTTTCTCCAATGCTGGCTGTATCCCTGAACACACAGAGATCTACCTAGCTCTGTCTACCAAGTGCTGGGATTATAAGTGTATGCCACCACCACCCGGCATTCCTATTGCTTGCTAATAGCTCTGACCCCCGGGTAACTTTATTTATTAACATACAAATAACATTTTAGTACAAAATAAAATATCATCATAACTTTAAAAAGTGTTCTAAGGCAGTTTCATTTGGTGATTCTTTTATAGCTTTATCTGCAGACTTTCTGTCTTCTTCCCTATTTTGAAGAAAGAACCACAAGGTGATATTTCATAGTATTATGAGTGTTATCTACATAGATATATATAAATCATTGGTATTGAATTACACTGATATTAGGTAAACCTCTGTTTTAATAATTTAATTGGCTTTTCTATATGCCCTTCAATGGACAGAATCCATGTGATATGAGATAGGAATACTCTTCTGCGTAAATGTGCCATTGTTAAAGCTTGGCTAATGTATGCTCTTGTAATGATACTATGCCTTGTGATACTTAATGCATAAGAGATCTTGTACATACGTGGGCCTTGGGAGGGGTAGATCAGCTGGTAAAGTGCTTGGCATGTAGAATATGTGGACTTGCATCCAGATAAAAACCAGGCCTAGATGTGTAAGCCCAGAAACCCAGCAATAAGGTGGATCCCAGGAGCTTCATGATTCAATAGCAATCTCCAGGTTCAATGAGAGACACTGCCTTAAGATAATAAGACAGAGAACAATAGAGCAGACAAAACATCCAGCATTCTCCTCTGGGCTCTGTACATGTGCTTGGACACAAGTACTCAAGCACACAGGTGCACTACAAACACCACACACATAACACAAGTATCTCACATATACGATATTGTCATTAAGATGTTACAGATTTAAATTTCTTATTTGAAAAGTGCTTCTTATACATCAAATATATGCATAGTGTGATATTAGTATAGTCATGTACTATAATATACATTGTTTTCAGTCAAAACCTAGACTGGCTAGAGAGGCTATAGACCTGAAGGAAGAACTTGCTACTTAACCACTATGATTCCTAACTCCATTTCAAATATTTTCCCTTATACCCACAGGTAACTGTATCCCTCACCCAATATCAAAGAAGCATCTTTTTGAAGTAGATGGAGATGATGACAGAGATTCACAACTGATCAGAATGCAGAGAAGAAGTGACTGTGGAGGTCCCAACTGCTGTTGACACATCCAGGATGCAACCCCTATATCTAAGACTCAGAGACCATTACAGAAGGGAAGGCAGTAAGACTGTAAGAGGCAGAGGACCAGGACACTTGCTGAGAGATAGCATCTTCTAGACATGACAGGGAACTGCACCCACAAAATCTCAACAATATAGTCACCTAAACAATGCCTGGACAATGACATCACTGATTGACAAGCCAACAAGGAGGGAGGAAATTCACAAGGTCTTACTTTCTCCAGTAATGAGCCCCCAAATAGGTTATCCAATTCCAAATGATCAGCCCTAAACACACCTACATCAGAGAAAAATTAAAGGGACTCAATGGATTATACACACAAATATAAACACACACACAAATACTACTACTACTACTACTACTGATGATGATGATGATGATGATGATGATGATGATGATGATAATAATAATAATAATAATAATTGAAGAAGAAGAATTTGAGTGGAAGTTGGGTGGGGGAGGAGAAAAAATATGAACTAATATAAAATTGTCAAAAATATATAGAGTAACAATTAATTAAAGAAAACCCTACACTCTCTGTGCAATGGCCTCACATGATTATAGTGGGGCAGATTAACCCTTACCATCCCATCTAGCGACACTGTGGCTGCTGTGACGTTGTGAAGTAATGCATTATTCCTGTGCTTATGGTGATACTGGCATAAAAAACTGTACCATGCTGTCAACTGTATTAAAGTATAGCCCATGTAATTACATGTAGTGTTGATACTTGATAACGATAGTAAATGACTAAGGTGCTGATATTGTATGCTTACTGTTGTTTTGTGGTGTTCTCCTTCTACACACTAAGAAGCTTACTGTAAAGAAGCATGCTACACCAGCAGAAGCTCCAGAACTCTTTACTGATTCTCTTGATAGCACAAGGAGGCCACAATAGGTGACTGATTTGTACATTTAGACTTGAGTGTGGAATACCCAGCCACAGCTGCTCATTCTGTAGGTAACTCCTCATCCATGCTCCTTTTAGTAATACTAATTAGACTCTGAGTCACTAAGCTACACTGGCTGGAACCACTTCTGTGTCTGATCTGAGATGAGTTCCCATCTTCTCAGAAATAATTTATGCAATATCTGTGTTGCCCAATGTCACAGTTTCTATCCCTGCATGACCACTGGGCTTTTGAATTGTGACTAATAAGACTGAGAAATGTACATTTTAATTCCTATTCAAGTTTGCTTTTTATGTGGGGCAATAATGCTGATCAAACTTGAGGTTTTATATATCTTAGGCAAGTTTTCTAACAGTGAGCTATATTCCCATGACTTCTATTTATTTTTTATTAATGTAAGCTTAAGTATGCACATGTGGCCATTGGCTACGCATAAAGTACAACTTAAGGTCTGAGATGAAGCACCAGTACATTAAAGTTAATTAATGAAAGAAAAGCAAAGTTGAGGAGTCATGACATGAAAGTAATACACAGATCTTGTTCCCCACACAATGGCTGAGCATCCATTCTCCTTCTCATTGGAACTATCATATCATTGATTTTGATATCCATGCCTCCCTCATACATGCTGTATGTAGTAAGTAGAGTTAGTTTTACTCTTGCCTCTACTCAACATGAATAACATTTTATCACCTGTTGCATACAGGGAGGCATGGATGACATTAAAAAGATCTCTCTGAGTTTATATTGAGAGATGAAACTTTCCTGGAATTGTGGAGTTGAAGATGAGTAGAAATAAGATATTGAGTATTTAGTGGGGCTGAATTTTAAAACTGGCATATGCATGAGGATGAACACAGGACTTTGGCACAGAAATCATGAGCTTAGTGACCGATAGTGCAAGGATTCCTTAGCACAGGGCCTTCCTAGAGAACAATAGCTGAGACCTGAAGCTTCCTCTCCTAGGTCAGGCTGTCCAGACACAGTCCAACATGGCCTTAGTCTGTCTGTCAGATTCTTTGCCATAGTCATTCTTGGAGTTCAAAGTCACAAATGAAAATATCCACACACTCTTTGGTTTTCCTGTAACTCTGAAGAAAAAAAAAAAAAGGTGTCCACCATGAATACTGTCTGTACTCTAGTGGGAAACTGGTAACCTTGGTGAATATTCAAGGGAACAATGGTGGGTGTTGTTGAGTGGCACACACCCCTTCTTTTTCTTTATCTTTCTCTTCTTCCATAGGTGTGTTCTCAAAACAATAGCTGTAAAAGTTTATTGCCTGTAGAAATAAAAGAAACAAAATTTATCACTTCAAAAAATGGAGACAAAAGCATGTGGAAATGGAAGAGGCTATTATGAAACCAAAGTTAAAGTCAATACACAAAACACGTTCTAAAATTTCAGTGGCTATGTTTGCCAGAGTTCAACTACAAAATTGGTTGTCAACTTTCTATCCACTTAGAGTCTCTGTTTCTGTCTTAGTTACTTCTCAATTGCTGTGATAAAATTCCACAACCAAGGCAACTTATAGAAGGAAGGGTTTATTGGGACTAACAATTCCAGAGGGATAGAAGTTCATCATCATCAAGGTGGGGATCATGGCAGCAGGCAAGCAGGCATGGCACTCAGCAGCGGTAGCTGAGAGCTCATGTCTCTATTCACAAATAAGAACCAGAGACAGCATGCTGGGGATGGTGGAAGCCTTTGAAACCTCACAACCAGCCCCGGCATCACACTTCCTCCAACGAGTTAATGTTTCCTGATCCTTCTCGAATAGTTCCACCAACCAGGGAACAAGCATTCAAATGTATGAGCCATGTGGGCCATTCTCATTCAAACCGTCACAGCCTTCTACTTTATCTGTATATGATGCCTTCATAAGGTCAGGGGCTGTATCAGTTGGTACTCCAACAAGTCCCACATTATGTGAAGGTCCTACAATCAAGATCTACTGACAGAACATGATTTGGGAAAAAAATCTACAATTCTTTCCCTGGTAGCTTCCCACTAAAGCACCCTGAACCTTGGACACAGACAATATTTATGGTGGACATCATTTTTTTTCTGAAGAATTACAGGAAAATTAGAGTATGTAAGTATTTTCATTTGTGACTCTGAACTCCAGGAACGAGTATGACAAAAAAATTTCACAGACAGACCAAGGCCATGATGGACCATGTCTGGACAGCCTGACCTAGGAGAGGAAGCTTCAGGTCTCAGCTGTTGGCCTCTAGGAAGGCCCTGTGCTAAGGAAGCAAACACTGTACATGTCAGGATTTAAGGTGGTTTGGCAGAGACGTGAGAGGGGAAATGCTGTTTGCCAGTCCCTGCCGGACCTGGCCAATTTGTGTCCTTGGTGGTTGAAAGATAAACTGTTGGCCACATTCTGCTGGCTGTCTCAGATCACCTCCCTACCGAGGTCTAACCTGTCTCAAAATCTGACATTCTTGTGCTTTTCAGTTCCCATATTATCCAAGAATTCAATGTCCAAGTGAGAAAAACAGCTTACTGCAGACTACTTAGTATGTCTGGAATCAAAGCCACTGTCTTCCCTCTCTGCTATTTCTGGATGTGTTCTTCATATAAGACAGGGCTTTCTGGGGCATGTTAAAAGGGGTTTCCAATAGAGATGGCATTCCTGAGGTGGCTCAGATGTCCCCTGTGGTAGGTAAAGAACATGGTTGCTGCATCCTGGTTAGATCAGCCTTCTTTATAGCCTCTTGGATAGAAAAAGTATGGAGAACCAGAACAGTGGCAACCCCACACACGTGCCCGTGGTAGTGTGTTGTTCTTGTTGGTGGTGATGGTGGTGATGCTGCTGACTGCTTCCACCTCTTCTTCCTCCCCTTTTCCCTTCTTCCTCCTCTCCTCTTCTTACTTTCTCCTCCTCCATCACTTTTTCTTCTTTCTAGATCCAGGATTTCTTTAGTCAGGGTTGGTTCAAACTCAATGCACAACTGAGGATCACCTTGAATGTCTAAGCCTCCCATGGCTACCTCTAGAGTGCTGGGATTACAGATATGTGCCAACATGCCCAGTTTATACACTTGTAGGCGTGGAGCTTGAGTACTCCTTCAAAGTACTCTACCACCCGAAATTCATCCCCAGTCCCAGTAGTTCTTTATGATCTCTTTGAGATGCCAGTCTGTTCAGAAAAAGGTCATGTGTCATCCTACATAAAAGTGTCTACACCTCTCTTTCAGTCTTGTGATTCAGCAAGAGAATCGTGAGGTCCTTGAGATCATGCAAAGGAGACCAGATTTCAAGTACAGCACTGTACGTCTGTATGGCTTTTTTTTTTTTTTTTAGTAGCTTGGGCAAAGTGGTGGTTTGAATAAAAATGTCCTCCATAGGTTCATGCATTTCAAAAGTAGGTCCCCAGTTGGTGGCTGCTGGGAGAAGTTTAGGAGATCTAGCCTTGTTGGAGGAAGTATATCACTGAGGGTGAGCTTTAAGAGTTTAAAGACTCTTGTCACTTCTAGTCCACTTTCTCTGCTTCCCGTTTGCTGTTCAAGATGTGAGCTCTCAGCTTCTCGTTCCTGCCACCATGCTGGCCTGCTGCTATAATAAGCTGCCATGATGGATACTTATCCCTCTGGAATCATAGGCCCAAATTAATTCTGTCTTCTATGAGTTGTCTTGGTCATAACATTTTCCTCACAGCAACAGAAAAGAAACACGGCCTGTCAACTAGAAGACTCTTAAGACTGTTGGAAAGATTTGCATCTCCTAAACATTCATGAGGTTCATCCTGGTGGTGAGATTTTGGAGTGATCATTCTGTATCCGTTATACGTGGGGTAATAATATGTGTTCTGCCCATCACACAAGAATTAAGGCTCTAATGAGGAATATACAAATATGTGTGCATAATCCAAAACAAATAAGATCTGTATAACAGGAAAGAAGATGAGATAACCTGACATGATATTTGTTGATAGGATGTATTCCTTATCCTTGCAGCACATCCATCCCCAGCAGGCTTGATCTCAAATACTGTCTCCACGTTCTTTCCAGTCAAGAGAACTTCTAGTGCCTATGTCAGGCTCTGCATCCTCCTTGCCTATCACTACCATTTTAACTGCACATGTCCTGAACCTGTTGCTGATGACTAGCTCTAACAAGGGACTTTCCAGGGATTATAATCAGATATGCTTTTTTCCTGGTGAGGTCATGAACCAAGTTCAACATTAATGATTGGGTATTTTTATGAGTAACAAATGTGGGTGGTAAGTGCATTAACCATGAACTCTCCATTCCCTTTACATCATACATCCAATGAAACAAACATCTAGGCAGTGAATGTATCTTTATCTCTCCTTTGGAATATCATACAAAGGAGATGAGCCAGGTTCACAGACACAAACCTAAACCACTCCAACTCCCTGGACCTTATTGTCAATGTAAATTCTTCTCTGACTTTTTCTCAAAGTATCCCTATCCTGTCTTCAGTGCCACACTAAAACTGGGGAAGTGTAATCTTAATTGATCTATTTTAAAAGCAATATTATGATATGTATGGAGGTAGCTCAGTGTCAGAGTACTTGCCTATCATGTGTAGGGCCATGTGTTTGATTCTCCAGCACCCCTCACAAAATTTGCTTATTATTGCTACTTTTATTAAGTAAGTATGGAAATGCCCTATCTCCATATAGACATTTGCATCCTTTTCTTGTCAATTACCATGCAAAACATGGTTAAGAGTCACTGGCAGGCTTTAGGGTCTCTCACAGAGTAAAGAGATGCAGGATTGATATAGCGGCACAAAAAGGACAAGACTACGATTACTCTTATTAGAACTGAAGATCTGGGAACCCACATGTCAAGGCCCTTCTATCCCTAAGATGCACATTGCCTCCACAGGGCATTGATGATTTATGGTTTCCTTAAGCAAGGATGGAAAGTGACCAGAGGAACTCTGGGATTGCAATGTCTAGACAGGGTGGAGTTCAAGGAAGCCAGCGCTCTTCTCCGATTAATCTGCAGATGCTCTGGCAAACTTCGTTTTGTTTTGACCTTGGGAGGAAATGAGAAGCTTGTTTTTGTCTGTGACAAAACCCATAACCTTTAGGATATTGTTGAATGAGCCAGCCTAGTCTATTTTTAGACACCCCCCCCCCCCCCGCTTCTGTGGCTTCCTTCTTAGTCCTAGTGCACCAGTGAAGACTTGAGGAAAGAGTCCAAATGAAGGGAAAGGGGTCAAAACAGGCGCACACTCCTGTTCTTAACAATTTAATATTGCTTAGAAGCCACCCAGCCCTCCTTAATGTGTGCCCTCGGGTGCCCCGCAGAGAAACTCTTTGCCCTCAGCAGAAACAGAAGTGAAAGTAGAGACAAAACTTTCTCGGTTGTCATTGCTGGCTCTGCCTAGTGATCTGTTCAGACACTCGGTGCTATTAGTCATTGTGGGAGTTGTATTAAGTCTTAATTAAATCTTTAACAGCCCTTACTAAAGAGCCCAGATTTTGAGGGCAGAATGTTATTTTTTTTCCATGCAATTGCCAGGGGGACATAAAAGTATCTTGCACAGTGAAAGTGGAGAAATTGGAGGAGGTCCACGTAAGTGTTTGCCTTTTCTCCCTCTGGCGCCCTCATCCCTTCCTGCATGGATGGCAGTGATGCTGTGACGATGGGGCCGAAAATATTTTAAAAACATTTAAAAGTTACCACTGAGAGGAGAAAATGGTACATTTACATTCGTCTTTCTCCACTTAATGGCATTACCAGAGATGCTTTGTCCCCCTTGGGCCATAAATTGAGACATCACTCAACAGTTGTCCTGGCAAATTTCCCCCAAGAAGGCCACTTATGAAGTGACTAATCACATCGGAGCCTAATTTACTGAACATTTAAAGCCATTGGGGTGGAGGGGATTAGGAGACTGTGAACCTGGGATGTGATCCATTATGCCCCCAGACCGAGAACTCATCCCTGCATCCTCTCTATGGAGACTGGGCTGCACTTCCTGTCCCATCAAATTGCAGAAATCATTGCCTAGTCAGGCAAAGCCACCATCTTACTAGTTTGGGGCTAAGACATGCAACAGTCCTCCATCTTTTTGGTCTGGAATGGACATTAAGTTCCTCCTGGGGCAGGTTAGTGAGAGTTGAGGTACATTCCAGGTCAGACAGGAAATGAAGATTATAAGTGAAATGTAATATACCTTCCCCCTGAATTTGGATAACCCAGTGACTTAAATTGGGAAGACCTAAGTCCTACACCCTTTCCAGAGCCTTTTCATATTTCAAAACTTACCTCTCTAGGCACTATTTTCCCAACAAGCTTCCATGCTCCAGGAAAGGAGAATAATTAGAGAAAGCTTTAATGTCATGTCACACTGGAGGGTGAGCCATAAAGAAGTAGACCTGGCTTTCTTTGAGGTGCCAGCAGTCTTTCTGGAGAGATGGGTATGTCATTCTTGTTCTCTCAGTGTCAAGTGGTAATATGCACCTGACACTACACAGTAAGTGTGATATCCACCCAACAGACCCATATGGTCTTTCCTGAAAAAAGCACTGGAAAAAAAAAAACAAATATGGGGTGGAGGTGAGTATTTTTATTTCTAGGTGGAACACAGAGCAGTTTTCAGCCTTGACAAAACTCTTGGCAATATAAACTTAAGAACAAGAGAAATAACCATTCAATTCCAAATTTCTCAATAGTATAAGATAAAAGGACCTTAAAACACATATTTGCTGAGGCTGGAGATGTAGCTCAGCTGGGAGAATGCTTGTCTTGCATATAGAAAGCTCTTCCTCTGTCCCCAGCCCTTACATAAGCTAGACAGGGTGGTACACATCTGTAATAATAAGGCTACAGAGGTAGAGCCAGGAGGACCAAAAGTTCAGTCGTCCCTGGCTACATATATAACTCGAGGTCAGTATGTGCTAAAGACCCTGTCTCTAAACAAACAACAGACACACAAACAAACAACAACAACTGTAGAAGAATCACATCAGCTACTCTTGTCTCAATTGTCACTTGATATATATGATCAGTACTGATTGAGACTGAATTTACTGGAGCATTGGCAAATCAATTAATCCCACAAGGCGACTCAGTGAATTCATGACGGCATCTCTTTGGTCATGAGCTGCTCTTCAACTTCAGCTTGAGCTGAGGGAGGGTGCACCATGTTCTGAGTGAATTCCAGCTACAGAGAAGGGAGCAAAGGGGCAGAGGGCACAGGGAAGGAAGAGCTAATGAGCCAGAGTATCTATGAGGGGAAAGTCACGTACTTGGGTCCTGTGCTGCCAAGAGGAATTAAAAAACAAGTGTAGATTCTTTTATGCAGAAGTGACCACATTACGTAAGACATCAAAACAAAACTCTTGTCCTCCTTGTAAAAGGTTCTTTGAATGTGAAGTGACTAATTCCAAACAAAGAAAATTATTAACTCTTTCTGATGAATTCCATGGATAGTTTGAGCCTCCCAACTTCTGCTTGAGGAAGATTCTCAATCTAGTTTCTTTAAAGACACTTCCAAAGGCTGAGATGGTACATCACAAAATTTTCTTACCCGCATGCAATTTAAAAACAGATCCAGGCCCAAAGAGTTGGCTCCCTGGCTAAGAGAACATACTGCTCTTCTAGGGGACCCTAGTTTGGATCCCAGTGCCAATGTCACTCAACCACCTATAACTCTAGCTTTAGGGAGTTGGGGAATCTGGTATCTTCTTCTGGCCTCCATGGGCACTTGAACACATGGATATATGGATATACATCTATATACATGTATGTTTGTGTACATTATTATAAAAAATGGGTCTGATAATCATGTTATAATTTAAATTTAATATTTCTGAACATGAAGTAAAAAGAAATGAATGAATATATAAATTAATAATTATATTTAGAGTGGAAAAATACTGTAAAATATTTTATTCAGCATAAGTAAGATGAATGAAATTTTGTAATGCTTATAATCTAAAAGGGGGACATAGATTTATGCAAACCTGCAAGATTCAGCAGATGAAGAGGTTCTTGAGACTACAAGGATAACTTAAAGTATAATTTTTCGTTTTTTTTTTTTTTTTTTTTTTTTACTTTAGGTTGTAACCACATATTCAATATAACACTGGCTCATCAAATTTCAACAAAGAGAATTCATCACTTACCTCCACTAAAGCTCCTATTCCTGACAGGCATGTGATTGATTGCTAAGTTGTTCAGAATATTGGTTTTGTAGTCTGGGATTAAATCTGGTCTCTGACCCAAATTATGTGACCGTGGGCAACTGATTTTGTATTGTTTTTCCCTCATGGTTTTCATCTCTCAAATGGGTAAGGTCACAGTACCACGGAAGTCATGATGATCCACTTTAATGCCAGCTGCGCACAATCTAGAATCACCTGAAAGAAGGGACTCTGAAGACATCTGGGAGGGGTTTTCTTGGCTGCAGTCATTGAGGTGGAAATACCTACTTGCTATAAGTGGCACTTTCCCCCAGGTGGTGGCTCTGAACTATGTAAGAGAGGAGAAAGCAAGAAGATTTAAGAAAGCAGGTGTGTGGTAGTCCATTGCTTTTGCTCTCTCTCTGAGAAGAAACGAAGACAGTGGTATTCTAAGTATTAAGTAGTTTTAATAAGGAAAATGCTTATGTGGGGTCAAGAGATGTGCAATGATGTTGTTACTACGACTGACATAATCATCTGGGTAGAAGTGTAATGAATTATCTTCTGCTTTGGGTGTTGTAATCCTTTTCTTGTTGCTATGACAAAATACCCAATAAAAGCTACAGGAGAGTTTACTTTCATTCATAGTTTGAGAGGATGTCAATTGAGGTGGAGAATGTAGAGAAAGCTGGCCTAAGAGTCAGGTGGTCACATTGCATCAACAGTCAGGGAGCAGAGAGATGAATGCTGGCTATCCACCTGTTTTCTCTTCTATATTCAGTCTATACTCCAGCCCATGGCATGGTGCTACCAACGTTTAGGGTGTATCTTACTTAACTAATTTAGAAATGCTGTCACAGACATTCCCAGAAGTGTGTTTCAATGGTGATCCTAAATCCCTTCATGTTGACAATTAAGGTTAACTATGATGGGCATACAGAGGAAGAATAGTGACAACCAGACCAAGGACATTGCAGACCTTCTGGAGGCTGGTTCAGACTATGATCAAATGCAAGTGCTGTCTGGTAGAACAATAGCCTTCTGCACTGTGGCTGCAGGTCAAGATAGCTCAGAGGCTCTAAGTGCTTTCTGGGAGAGTCTGAGAACCCAAGATAGAAGGAGAAGATAGATTCTAGAAAGTTATGCTTTTATCTCCATATGTTCACCATGATAGGCAGGCTGCCTACACACACACACACACACACACACACACACACACACACACACACACTAATAATAATAACAAATAATAATAATAATAAATAATAGAAAAGGGAAACAGCGATGTTCTGTATAGAGATAAGGGACACATACAAGGAATGAGCCTCAGGAAGCATCAGTCTGTGATTCATTGTTGTCTACATGTTGGATTAGCAGCTAAATTATGAAATGAATGCTTTCTACATCTTCCCTCTGCCTCTTTCTGTGCCCTCTCACTTTGCTCTACTTTATCCCTCCCCCTCACACAACATTTTTCCTTCTTAAGCTATCAGCAAGGGATTTGAGGAAATGATTTCAATAGACTCCAAAAAACTCACAGATGTGTAAAAGTGATTATGACCCTACACAGCCAGAAGAGCTCAGTCCAGAATTCTCTTTCCCGGTGGTCATGACCTCGTGATAGCAAAGGTAGCAAACACTGGATTTGAGGCGGGGCTGGAATTTGTGTTATACCTGGAGAGAGGAAAAAAAGAAAACCTGAGCTTTCAATCGAGGTAGTGTGGGAGAGAAAGCACAGCTGTAGAGCCGCCACTGTAGAGCACGTGGCTATCCATTCAAACATCAAGGTCTTTGCATGTCTGATAAGGAGAAGTCATCATTTGCTCCTGACAGGTAGACAAAGGCTTCAATCATTTCAGATAAGTAGGATGGAAGTGATGACATCTGTCATTCTCTGAATTTATTTCAAAGAAAAACTGACTGATGGGAGAGAAGATTCCTTAGGAATCTCAAGGCAATAAAGAACTGTCACTTCTTCTCTTGCTTTATCTGCTGTCGATTCTGAATTTCATCTTTGCGTTTTATCTCCATAAAGGATTTTATTTCTTAAAGGGTAATGGTCCAGAGGACGTTTATAAGCTGGAAGGAGTTAGGTCCGATCCCAGGCAGACACAAGGGCTTGAAGTATTGAGGGCGGATTGAGGTTAAGTGCTTTCGGTGTTTATTTGAGTAAGACGGGTCCACTTTTCATGCGTTTACCTAATGGCATTGCAGAGAAAGAGGAGAAAGTTTATTGCAGAGAGAAATCTTACTTATTGAGGGATTTGTGTGACAGGCAGTCACTGAATCAGACAAAATAAATTAACAAAAATTTAATTAGCTTGTGTCATTCTTGTCAAAACTGACAACTAAAACATAGAGAAAAGATCCTTTTTTCTCCAGAGAGTATTCTAGGTTCTTTTTCCTGGTCTGAAAAGAGAGTTGAACTCAGATAATTATTTATAGCATTTACATGGACTTCTCTTTCCTATATTTTAGGAAAGTTTGGGAATTGGGGACATTTTTCCTAGACCATGGACCACAGAGCCACACGTGCATATCTGTGCATCTCATTTGTAGAACTCAGTATCAGCTTAGGTTTCCTTTACAGAGTTTCTTAATGAGATGAGGAGGACTCTCACCTTGCATCTATCTAGCTACTCAGTCATTATCATATCTTTCAGTTGTCTCCCGGTGTGATCAACCTTCCAGAGAGGGTCTACAAGATGATTCAAAGGTGAGAGACCTTACAATCTACCCATTACAGTCTAGGGGCCACTCAGCAGTTGTCTCCGATGCTCTACCCATCATATTACTGCCACAGTGGGAGCAGACCTGGAGCTGCCCACCGGAGCTGGAGCTGTGAAAGCCAAGGCATGCCCTTGGAAAGTCCTCCTGGGCATCCAGAGGCCTCCCAGGGTAAGTGCCAGAAATGGAGCTCCTACCTTGCCTGAACACATCACTGACACAGGCAGCTAGACCATGCTAAGAACTGCCCATCCCCCCCCCCCCCGCCCCCCGAGAAGATGTTCTTGAGGGGAGACTGGCAAGCCTGTGGACATTTCTCTCTCATCTCTACCTCTCTCCTCTCATCCCTCTCATCTCATCTCTACCCCTACTTCCTTGTTTTCCTTATAAAACACCCTTTGATATCTCTGGGCTCTTTGCTTCCAACAGAGATCACAATGAAGCTGGGAGAGTGGAAACTGAACTGCGCTTTGAATGATGATGACTTTGTCCCTCCAGCTAGAATTAAAAATAATATTTTAGTGTAGGGAAATTGCAACATAATTCTTACACACTGTGAATCTTACAGTCAACCTACAAACACTCTATTTCTTAAGGAAGTCATCCTTTGAAACAGTGGAGAAGTTCAAATACACCTGAGTATAGCAAAGATATTGAGAGTCCAGCCTGCTAGAATACTTTCCTAAATGCCTGTGTACAATTTTCAGGTTGTATTAGTTACCTTTCCTGTCGCTGTGACAAAATACCTAACTAGAGGCAGTTTAATCATTTAGGCTCACAGTTCAAGGGGATTCAGTTCATAAGCAGGTGGTCCCATAGCCTCAACAGTCGAGAAGCAGAGAGATGAACACTCAGCTTGTTTTTCTCCTTGTTTTTCAGGCTGGAATCTCAGCCCTTGGATGGTGGTGTTCACAGTTAATGTTGGTATTCCCACTCTGTAGCTAGAGTTTTCCTGCCTGGCCCACGGTCAGGGCAAATCTCTCTCTCACCCGCCAGTCCCACAGCCACTCAGACCCGACCAAGTAAACACAGAGACTTATATTGCTTACAAACTGTATGGCCGTGGCAGGCTTCTTGCTAACTGTTCTTACAGCTTAAATTAATCCATTTCTATAAATCTATACCTTGCCACATGGCTTGTGGCTTACCAGCATCTTCACATGCGGCTTGTCATGGTGGCAGCTGGCAGTGTCTCCCTCTCAGCCTTCCACTTCCCAGAATTCTTCTCCTTGTCCCGCCTATACTTCCTGCCTAGCCAATGGCCAATCAGTGATTTATTTACTGACCAATCAGCAACACACTTGACATACAGACCATCCCACAGCACCACTCCAATCAACCTAATCAAGATCCTCCTGTATAGAGGTTTATCTTCAAGTAGACAATCAATATCAACTATTTAAAGGTGCAAGACTCTACTGGTTTAAGGGAGATCATGGTAGACAATCAAACTACTCTCAAGGATTCTTTGCTGAGGGTATGTTGTCTTCTCATGTACTCTAGGCAAGGTTCATCAGCGGTCAATAGCTACAAGGGAGCTGGTGAAATAATGTCCTAGAAATTAGGACAAAACACCACCAGAAAACATTCAGGTTTTCATTGAATAAATTCTGGTTTCTATCTTAGTTAAGGTTTCTATTGTGGCAATGAAACAGCATGACCAAAAGCAGGTTGAGGAGGAAAGGGTTTATTTGGTTTACACATCTACATAGTAGTCCATCACTGAAGGAAATCAGGACAGGAGTACAATCAAGGGACCTGGATGCAAGAACTGATTCAGAGGCATGGAGGAGTGCTGCTTTCTGCCTTGCTCCTGATGGCCTACTCTGTATGCTTTCTTATATCTCCCAAGACCACCTGCCCAGCCACCACCCCTAATGGGCTGTGCCTTTCCCCATTAATCACTAATTAAGAAAATGTCCTACAGGCTTGCCTACAGCCTGATCTTATGGAGGCATCTTCTTGATTGAGGTTCCCTCCTCTCTGATGGCTTTAGCTTGTGTCAAGTTGACATGAAACTACCCAACACAGTTAAATAGGACATTAATTCCATCAAAGCATAAAGCTTATTGTATGTATTTGTGTGTGTGTGTGTGTGTGTGTGTGTGTGTGTGTGTCTGTGTACCCTGTTTGTCTCCATCATACCTACTACTATTTACCTTTGCCCCTCCATAATGACCATGAACTCCTTGGGAAAGAGCCAAAATATTCTACTTGCCCCAGACCACTATAAAAGGAATAAAGGAATCCATTAATATCCATTATCAGAGCTTCTTGGTTGGACATAAGGTTACTTGTCATCAGAGGCAAAGTTGTCACGGACTCTGACATGTGAAAAAGAATTGGAAACCAAGCCTTTTGGCAAATTCCACTGAAGAAATGTGTGCAACTCATTTAGAGACTAGAGGGAATGATGTTTTCTTAAAGAGAAACACAAAGAATATGTTATTTTTCAATTTTTTTAATGAAGAAGAGATCAGTTTTATGCAAAAGATTGATAAATGCACCCAGAGTTTGCAGTTTTCTAACAAAATACATGTACTCTCTCCTGCCTTCTTTTCTATTTTCAATGTTTTTTTTTTTTCACCTTTCCTTTACGGAGAAATATTGAGAGAACATTTAGTTAGCAATTAGGACTCTGTGGCCAAGTTTTCAAAGCTGTGCTGGGCAGAAAGTCAAAACCTACATTTGGTGGTGAGGTTTTAAGTGCCCACAATGAACCTGAGTATGTAGAGTCTCCCACCCTTTCACTGGGTGGCTTTTACACCAGTTCTAGAGGCAAGAGGATGCCTAGCAGGGACTGACTACTGCTCCGGGAGAATGTTACTTTCAGATTTCCTTGGAATTTCATGCTCTTCCTTGAGTTAGCATTTCAGTTATCTAAGGATGCTTGGGTCATGGGTCTGTGGAAAACAACAAACGTTAAATAAAATCCCTGCGAGTGTTTCTAGTAGCTAAGTTTCTTAACTCTGCCTTCGTCTTCACTTCTATCTGAGTAAGAGAATTAAACTGGTATGGTCCTTGTTACAGTGTGGGGTAGAAGAGAGTTAACCTTGAGTTTTTCTTGTTTATTAAAAATTATCAGGTTTATCACTTAAAACTTAAGTGTTCTTGAAATGCACATGTATGCCTATGTATGCCTGTGAAGGTGCACTGCATGCATGTGTAAATGTTTCTGCCTATAAGTACTTGTGTGTGTGTGAATGTGTATGGAGGACAGAGGTGGTCCGAATGCCCTGTCTTCCCCAGTTGCTCTTGGACTTATTTATTTACTTTGATATAAAGTTTCTCAGTGCACCTCCCAGGGCACAGATTATGCTGCACAATTGGCCAATGAGACCAAGTGATCCTCTGGTCTCCACCCCACCTCAGGCTAGGTTTATAGGCGTACACAGCCACGTGTGCATTTTGTATGGGTGCTCTGGGTTTGCACTTACATCCTCGTGATTTCCCAATAAGCACTTTACCAACTGAGCTACCTCCCCAGCCCCTTGAAATTCAAGTTACATAGTGTGGCACAAATGTCCCGTTTAGGGCTAAGCATACCCCCTAATTACTTTTTTATTTTATCTTTTAAAAAAATCTTTAGAGCAGTTTGCTAGTGTGAGCGCGCTTATGTTTGAAAATGTATGTCCTAAGAGCTGCCTTCTGGCTGACTGGAATTTTCCCAATACAAGGAAACATTACTATAGATTATTGTTTGTTTTATTATCCATTCATTTACACATTCTTTTTTGTTTTTGTTTTTGTTTTTGTTTTTGTTTTTGTTTTGAGACGGGATCTCATGTATCTCAGGCTGGCCTGGAACTCACTATGAAGCTAAGCATGACTTTGAACTTCTGATCCCCTTGCCCCCACATCCCTAATATTAGGATCACAGGCTTATCCCACCAGGCCAGTGTTTTGTGGTGCTGAGGAATTAACTCAGGTCTTTGTGCATGCTGTGCAAACACTCTGTCAGCTGAGATACAGCTCCAGCCCCTACTGATTTGTTCTAAAGAACAATTTTGAAGGTTCCTTATTTTCCATTCTTTCTGAAGATTTTTGTATCAGAAACAAATACTATGATTATTCCAACTCAGCCTTTGGGTAAAAGATAAGGGAAGTTTCTATTCGAAGAACTGTGAGATAAGAGGTGGAGCGCAGGGAAAATGCTATCAACATCCTCACTGCCATTCCTGTCTCCAAAAGCAAATTCCAGAATTTTGCTCAAAAAAAAGCTGAGAACTAGCCAACACATCAGAAAATGAAGTCCTTGCTTAACTTTAGTGAATCTGGTCTTGTGCATTTTAACCTGACATAGTTCATCAAAGCCAAAATATAAAGAATGCAAGTACTTTGAGAATAGAGAAAGAAGAGGAGAGGGGGAGGAGACTGGAGGGGAGGGGAGGAGAGAAGAAGAGAAGAAAAAGGAAGGGAGGAGGGGAGAGGAGGAGGATTGGGCTTTAGGTGTCCGTTTGATTTTTGTGTGTGTGTAAAAACTGAGTGGAAAGGCATAAATAGCCAGGACATATGAATGCAGCCCAGTGCCAGCAGAGAAAGGAACATGTGCCAGAGAATGCTAGAAATGGGCTTGCTTTTGCTCCCAAGTCCAAGAGTCTGGAGATATGGTCATACCCAGTGTCTTACCTGAGACAGGAACTTATTGCCTTCTCTCTGTCTCTTCTCCCACACTGGCTTTTGTCCAGATGATGCTAGTGTTCTTCATTCAGACCCCACAATTCTCTGTAGAAAGATGCATATGTGCTTGTCAGTCAATGAGAACGAGACATGAATTTCTTTAAGTGAAATTTGTTTGCCATAGAAGAGACATTTTTCTGCTGTGTTTCACATTTTTTCTATCAGGAATATGGTTTTATTTTATCTTATTGACATATTTGCTTACCTCAATATAGTCCAATATTCACTGGAGAATAATTCCCAGATTTCTAGACAGAGCTAAAGGCAACTGATGACCTGGGAGAAGAGAGTTAGCTTCTCCCAGGGATGAGTCTCATTATTTGTTGTTCAGTGCAGAATGGTCAGCCCTGAGTCCACACATACACCACCAACCAAAAGGAACCCAGCAAATATATTTGTACATGCATAGACATGTATACAGACATATATATGTAACAATAATAATCAAAGAAAAAGAAGGTCAAGATCCTCCTGTTTGCAAAGCCAACATTTGCCAACTGAGCTATCTCCCTTCCCCTCTTTCTGACTTTTGACAGTGTCCTGCTCCAGTTATGTGCTCTGTGAAGCTCAGAAACCTGGCAGCTTTCCTGAACATAGCCAGAAGAAAGAAAGAAAGAAAGAAAGAAAGAAGGAAAGAGAAGGAACGAAGGAAGAAAGGGAGGGAGGAAATAAGGAAGGAAGGAAAGAAAAGGTATCATAAAGGCTAATTTTAACTGCTAACTTGGTATAACCTAGAATTACCTAGGAAGAGTCTAGGAAGAGTGATGGAGTGTCTACATTGGTTTGGCCTGTGGCCTGTGGGCATTGTCTGTGGGTGTATTGTCTTAAAAGTTAATTGATGTGGGTGATAGAGTCCACTGTGGGAGGCACCATTCCCTAGGCAGGATGGTCCTGAACTGTACAAGTTTAAAGAAATGGAACTGAGAACAAGCAAGTATATATTTATTTCTCTCTTTTCTTACTGTGGATATGATATGACTAACTGCTTCAATTTCCTGCCATTGTGTCTCCCCTGTTAGGATGGACTTTAATATGAAATTATAAATCAAATAAATCCTTTCTCCTCCATGTTCTTTTTGTCAGAATATTTCATCACAGCAATAGAAATGAAACTAGAACAGATGGTGGCCCTGCATACCTTATTATCATCACAGAAATGAATGCCATCTCTCTTACATACTCTACTCATTAGGAGCAAGTCATCAAGTCCAGCCTACAAGGAAGTCATGTGAGAGTGTAAATATCCAGAAGTGGGGATAAAGAAAATCACACAAGAGAGAGAGGAGTTTAAAGGGTTTGAATATCCAGAGGTGGTGGTTAATGAGAGATTAAGCTGATTGCAGTAATACCAGCACAGGCCACAGTGACAAAGTAAACTGGTCTTTGAGCAAAGGTCTCTATCTCCATCTTAGTATGAGCTTTCCATTTCCCCCAAATGCTTTGTGTTTAGCTGTGGTAAGAGAAGCAACGGAGCATGCTTCGTGGTCTGAGGCTCCTGGTCCCCTTTGAATTCCTCTGTCATTGTTAAAGACACAACAATAAAACACAACCCCAAATCTGTGGTTGAAGCCAAGGCCAAAAACAACTACATTTGAATAATTGTAGCTATGCCGGGCAAGCACTTCAGCAATGTAAAACAGGAGATGAGAGAAGGAGGGTGAAAGAGGCAGCCTTGGTTGGGCTGTTTGTACTGGGCCTTCATAGGACTGTTGGTGGTCAGTTCTGGATAGGAGAGGGTCCCATAGGACCCACCCACCCCCTTCTCCAGGAAACTATCAGTTATAGGTAGATACTGGGGCAGGGGGAGTCACTAGCCTCAGTTGTGTACACATTAGTGAATATATCAGCTTCCAATGGGTGGTTTAATATTCAGGGCCACATGGATGGCCTTGGTTAAACTCTTTAGCTCACAAAACAAAACAAAGATGCGAACATGGGGAAGGAATTCATATGGAGGATGTGAGTTTGACACAGATGTGAGGGAAATGAGAGGTCAGGGGAGTGGCCAAAATGAAATATATATATATATATATATATATATATATATATATATATATATATATGAAATCATCAAAGAATGAATTTTATTAATTTTATTTTAAAAAAGGAGTTAGAAATCGGGTTAATGTACAGCCACCTTGTCTAAATAATAAAGCCATGCAGTATGCACTAGTTGAAGGAAGACTGTGAGGTGGGGCATGGGAGGAACCAAACCAGTTGGGGTCTAGATACATTTGCCCCAGGCCCTTGCATGTTGCCAAAGCATAATTTCAAAAGGTGCCAACATCAGAGAATTCCTCAGGGGAAATTCTTGAACTGGGAAGAAGGCTGTCTTATTGTTTGTGGGAGAAAAGAATAGGCTTTATCATTTCAGGTCACAACATAGCAGTTCTGATGAAACTGGTTTTCAGAATGTAATCCTTGTTAACCCACTTCCTTCTTGGAATTAGAGAGTCTCAAGGTTACAAGGAAATCTAAATATCATGTACTTCACCCTCTAATCCAGTGTGAGATTCTTTTTAAATCGTGCTAATGAAAGGTCATCTACTTTTTGAGGACAATGCGATGGGGAAGTAGCCTAGGGAGGAGGTCATCCCATTAACATGAGACCTTGTCAGGTAGACTTGATGTTTATTGCAACTTGAATTAAAATATGCTCTTAGGTCAGCTCTGTCTTGATTCTAGTCTGACTCTCTGCCCTTACCTCAACTTTATGTCTTGACTCTAGCTTGACTCTCAGGGTCAGCAAATATACCACACTGTCTCTATTTGATATCATGAGCTACCAAACACCATGTGTAATCATGTCTTTCCCTTTCCAACATTCAGACTTCCCTCCATTCACTCTATTTCCCTCAGTGATATTTGTGTGAGATACCTTATTAACCTTTTCTTTTCTTCACGTGATATTTCTTCAATAAGCTCTGGTTAAGGTTCATCCTAAAATAGGAAGACCTCATTGGAAGACATCGTTCCTAGGTATGAACTCCAGCCAAGAATTCTCCTCATGGTCTGTAAATGTTTCTAATTGAGCTTAAGACACTGACTGTATTGCTCACTCCCGTAGACCTCTCAATAATTTTAGTATTCCCTACACTTTGCTTTTCCATAAGATAGTGAATTAGGAGAACAAAACTAAGATGAATTTAAATTTGTATCTATTCATTTATAGACTATTCTGTGGCTTATTCTGGAACTTAGCATGGATTCAGTTCTGACATGTGTCTGAAAACTCTGGGAAATCACAAGCATTCCATCCTGCTTCTGAGCAGCTAAGGCTGACTCCAGCCACTAAGGATGAAAACTGTGCTTGTATCTGTTCAGTCTAAACTGTATACTACTTTCACCACAGCAAGCAGAGCCAGAGTTGGAGTCTGAAGTGACGTCAGCAGTGATCGTCCCAAAGCCTCCTCATACTGCAGATCAACAGATTTCTGCTATGGATCAAGATTATCTAACTCGCCCTACCTTAACGGCAGCATAAAGAGGACACCAGGACCCTCCTATGGTCTTTCATCACATAAACCTGGGCAAATGGTTAAAGAGAATAATTGGGTTTGATTTTGCTTCCTTTAAGATCTATACGTTTCTGATTCATTTCAAAGTTGTGAATTTGTATTAAGTACCTCTAGGTTAAGGCATTATTAAATGTTTTAGGTTTTAGGGTTTTTTTTTTTCCAGCAACTTAAATATGCTTTTAGGGCAAATGCACACATACACATAAATTAAGTAAATCCATGTTTATACACATTATATATGTGTCATACATATGAATATGAATGTGTGCATATATGCACATAGGGCGTTATCTATATCTTTATATGTGTGCTTGAGTATAAACACACAGTATGTTTTTCTGTGTATTATTAGAAATCATTAACACAGCACCAAAAAGAAAATCGAGCACCAGGACCATGACAATCCTGTAATAGGTTTCTAGAGCATTTTTAACACAGACATAAAGGTAACCAGAAATCTAGACTTTTTTTTCTGATATAGAGTCTCATGGATTCCAGGATGGCCTACTTATATAGCTGAGGCTGGCCTTGAATTCCTGGTCCTCCTGCTTCCACCTTTGAAATGTTGGAATTACAGGTAGGTACCAGCATACCTAATTGATAAGCTACTGGGAAATGACCCCTCTGTGGATGCTAGGCAATTACTCTACTAACTGAATTATATCATGAGCTCTTAGACATTTCTAATTTAAAAAACTTTTTCCTATTTATTCTTCCAGTGCTTTTGTTGTTGTTTGCTTTTGTGTGTATGTGTGTGTGTGCACGTGCATTGGAGATCACTTACATGGTACCTGTACTACAGTCCGAGGATAGCTTTCAGAAGTCACTTCTCCCCTTCCTGTACACAGATTTTGTGACTTGAACTCAGATCCTCAGTCTTAGCAGCAAATACCTTTACCTAATGATGCATCTCTTCAGCCCCCTTCAACATAATCTTTTAACCCGGTTTTGCTGTATTTATTGTCAGCAAGTTCATGTGGCTCTATCTAGAGGACTATTGAAAGAAACAATGGCTAAGGCTTTGGCAGCCACAACAGATTATGTAACCTTTGTTTCTTCAGACCACACCAGCCTAGGGATATAAGTTGGGTCACATTTACATAAAAACCATGTATGTCCTCCTACGTACTATGCAACCTGTGGTCCTCTGCAAAGCTCTATCCAAATCTCCAGCAAATTCTCTCTAGTTCTTTCCAGGAATCCACAGGGGTGATCTCATTGACTTTCAAGCATGTTCTTGGCTTCTTCAAGTTAAGCTACATTGTACCTCTCTCACTGGTCCGAGCCCTTAATGTGTGTAGTAGCCTGAGATATTGAACTTCGCCATAGCTCAGCCCACCAACATGGTGCCTGCACACATGGACTAACCTGTGATTCCTTCTTAGAATGCATCTACCAAGCATGCAAATCCAGGCTGGTGAGATAGATCTGTCATCAAAGTGTCAACTGTGCAAGCATAATGACCTGAACATGCCCAGAACTCGAATTTTAAAGGCCAGTTGTCCTATGTGCTTACAGTATCTGAGTACTCAACACCCTGTGCTGGATGCTCCAGGAGGAAATTTCACTCTCATCCCTCCCCGTGTGTCACTCCACACAGATTCTAATGGAATGCTGCATTCACTTTCTAGTATCTCCCAAGGACTTTAGGAAGGACCACATTCAACCATTCTCCCAGGCTCCATCCCTAGTCATTCAGATTTGCATAAGTAAAAGCTGTAACCAGCTTATTCATAATAGTTAGCAACCCCCCTCAGTCAACTCACAAAAACATCTTTCCCAGGGGGTTCCCATCAGCATAGCCTTCCCTGCCTGTGTACATTCCCGAACAAGTCAGAACCCCAATGGTGGTCAGCTGTCTCTCAGGGCTTAGACTCATAACCTGCTAGGTTTGCCTTTGGGGCTGTGATGGAGAGTCCCAAGACTTGACTATCCAAACAGCAGATGAGTGTTGGGTGATGAGGCAACCACTGACTTCCTTTCTCTTCCAATCTTCCTTTCACAATGGCTGAGCACTCTCTGCTGGAACTTCATGCATTTAAAATGGATGTTGTGTCCACACCCAAAGGAGCTGTAAGAGAATATAATTAAAGACGTGTATACAATAGAATCACTAAATTAAGGAGCTGATTCCTGAAAAGCACTGGAAAATATGGCTGTTTCCTCCTTCCTTAAAAAAAATGATTTCTTCTGTGCATAAGTCTGTCACTCTGTCAGATACAAGGGAATAAAAAAAGGGGAATAATAATAAAGAATGCTTTGGATATGTATCTGGTAACTCTCTAGGAGACTATACACTGCTTCACAGCAGTGCACTGTAGGATGGTTGTCACATATTGTCATGTGGTACCAAAAACCATGACGTCAGATAAACACATACATTAATAAAAATCCCAAGAGGGCATTGTGCAAGACACAGAGAGACACAAAACAGCAAGCTATATTAATGTGTGTGTATGTATATGTTCATGTGTATATCAGGTGCATGCAATGCATGTGCTCATGTGTGTGGGCCTCAGAGGACAGCCTTGGCTGTTGTTTCTCAGATTCTGTTCACCTTGATTGTTTAAGACAGGGTCTTTCTTTGGCTTGGAATTGACCAAGTAGTCTCGATTGACTTTGTGGCAAGCCTCAGGGTTCTGCCTGTCTCAGCTTCTACAGTGATGAGATTACAGATATGTACCATAATGTTTTAATGTGAGCTCTGGTGGGTTGAACTCAGGCCCTCGGTCTTGCAAGGGAATCACTTTACTGAAGGAGTTCTTACCTTCTCCCTTTATTTTCTAATTTAAATTGGAGATTGATGGGATCTGGACTGTAGAACCTAGGCATGCTTCTTACATAGCTGTACAGGAGTGTTACCAGCTGAAGGTTCTGGACTCACTGCAGTTGGGCTGGCTCTGGCCTCTGAGGACATGGGATTCATAAACAGGGTCTAAGACTAGTCTTCAGAAGATCCCAACCCAATCCTTGAGAAGGTGGGCAATCAGTAGTACCATTGCCATGGTTTACTCTGATCTTGTCAAATTAAACTTTGATCCAATGTGGACAAAGATAAACTAGAACATATCTCGTATTTCTTTATACATTAGCAAGGTTGAGGAGAAGGATCATCACTAAAGAACACTTAGTGCTCTTTTAGAGAACTCAGGCTTGGGTCTCAGCATCTACGTGACAGCTTACAACCATCTTTAACTCTAGATCCAGGAGATCTGATGCCCTCTTCTGGTGTCTGAAGTTAGTAGGCACTCATGAATGCAAAATCTCATATATATATATATATATATATATATATATATATATATATATAATAAAAATAAATGGTTCTTAAAAATAAATGAGATTGTTTTTCTTGGTGAACTTTGCTCTAGTGGGGATGAACCTATGTTGGCTGATCTGTTGTTGAAGGGCTTATCAAGAAGACCATATATGAAGTAGATGTTAGAGGTACTAAGTGCACTTTTTTTTGTCTCTGTGATAACCACCATCACCAAAACAAATGACAACAATATTTGAAAAATATGTTTAAAACACCTATAGTGTGTGCCTTGGGCTCTCATGTCTTTTCAACCCCCATTTCATTTGAGCAGGAAGCTTTTGAGTTTGTAGGCACAGCAATGTGTGCTAGATGCTGAGGCTGCTGGCTGGCATGGAGTTGATTCATGGACGGCCCTTGGGCCTGTTCAGATCATAGGTGCTGTGACTGAACACCTTGCCAAAGCCTCTGCATTCATCACTCTGAGTGCAATGCAGGTGCCAGCAAGATCAGACAATGTCTGTGGCTTCGGCGAAGGTTAAAGAGAGGCAAAGATTCATATAAGTGCCGATGCCAAGGAATGAGTCAGTAGTCAAGAATAACCCAAGTTCTAGCTTGCTTACATGGTGCATGGTTCAGCTGTGCTTCATTTCCTGGGCAATTGCTTAGTACAAGCTCATTAGTCTAGTACCCAGTATCGCCACATGGGTGGCCAGTTCCAAAGGACATTTAGTTGAGAAGACAGGTTATGGTTCTCAAGAAATCGGGGTGGATATGGAGTTGTCTTTGCTCCTCTGGGTCATCCAGAGTACCAGTAAAAGGAGTTGGCCGAAAGCCTTGCAAATACCTTAAAATGAAGAACCTATGCTCAGAATACTATCTCTAGAAGCTTTCTCATCAATTATTGAGATTTGACAATAATCCTAAAATAAAGAACAATAGGCTTTTGCCTCTGGATGATCTACCAATAATCACATTAAGATCTGAGATGGGTAAACTTTGCTAAACTTTTGCTATGGAATATTTAGGACAACACACAAGTTGTGTCATTAAAAAAAAAGACAGAAGAAATTGGGGATTTCTGAAGGTGAAGGTCAAAACTTCAGACATCTCAGCAGAAAACGTTTTTTTTCTGTGATGTAAATGGGATTGATCAAAAATGATGAAAATGGAGAAAAAGTTCTTGTTCATTACCCCTGCTTGCATTTCCGTCCTTTTGTCTGTCTGTATCTCTCTGTCCCCACTTCTCTCTTGCTATCTTATTTTGACCTTTTATCTGTGTTTTGTCTCCTCTCTTTCTCTACACTTTTCATATACGATTGTTATTTGTGTGGTGAAGCTACCACTGAGGTATGGTCTGAACCAACACTATGAGTCCAAGAACCAGAAAGACACTGTTGAGTCCCTTTTGTATTGGCCATCTACTGCTGGATGTGGGGCCTAACCTTGAGAGTGATTTGTTTCTCCAGAAAGGCTCCCTTGGAGAAAACTAATTTTTCATTCGCCAGTGGTTATCAATTGGAGCAAGCTTCTGGGTTAGGGATGTGTGTATCCATTGTTACTCTCAGCACTGGGACCCCATCTAGTGCAGACATGTGCAGTTCCTGTGTATACTCTGTGAGTTTGTATGTGTGTCAGTAACTCTATGCTTAAAGATCTTGTTTCCTTGGTGCCTTCATCCCCTCTGGCTCTTACACTCTTTCCACCTCCTCTTCTGCAGGTTTCTGGAGGGGAAACATAAGGGAAACAGAAATGGTTAAGAAAAAAAAAAGTATATAAAACAATCCTTGAAAATATAGGATTTGGCCCAAAATACTCAGAAGAGCAGACAGAAGAATCCAAAATGGTGGCATTTCTCTCCTTCAGAGAAACTCAAACGAAACACCCAAGATCTGCAAGAGCATCCATCCTCCATGAAACTCTTCCTACTGAAGGGTCCAGAGGAAAGTGAGGCAGAGAAGCATGGCAGCCTGCAATGGCACACTTGAATGGAATGTAAGCCACAATACTCTTGAGAAGTCAACTCCCCAAGTTGAGATTAGCTCCCGTGGTTTGGCTGGCTACAGGGTAGATGTTTAGCAAGCAATAACAGACATTTCCCTTTCGTCCCCAGGCAATACAGCACCCAAACCAAAAGAAAAAAAGAACGTGGGGGTGGGGGGGAGCATTGTTCTGTCTAGAAACAAAACAGGACAAAATGGCACAAGCCCACAATAGAGCACGTTGATGAAGCATTTCCCAGGGAGAAGCCTGTGTGTGGATTAGGCAGGAGGATGGCCAGGCCAGCTTCCTCTCCATGACCTTCCTGCTGATCACAAAAGTGAAATGTCAACACACAATGGGTTGGTTTACTAAGAGAACTGTGCACATCGGGATGGATTTCAGTTGGGGTGGTGGAGGGAGAGTTCCGTTGTGGAGCCCAGAGAGCTGACCTTTTCCATTTGTGTGGTGAGAACACTCTTGGGGAGCGTTCCTGAGTCTAAAAGCAAACACTGGGTCTCCATGGGCCAAGGACTTCAGGACATGATGATATGCGTGTGAAGTGTTCACCTGCTGGTTTGTTATTCATTAATAATGTCCACTACTCCCAATGGTGGGTGCGACCTGATATTGCCACCACTCAATTATTCACCTGCGTCACTATTACTAGCAACAAAGTCCATTCAGTTTCTTGGTTAGGATTTTTTTTTTTTTTGAGTTGGGCCATTGCTCTAGGGTCTGGTGTGGTCTGGTGTGGTCTGGCCTGGTACTTCTTGTCTCTGTTTCCCCAGAACTGTGAGTACAGACAAATGCCATCATGCTTGACTTTACATAAGACAAAAAAAAAAAAAAAAAAAAAAAAGAAACCTTCCTTTTAGGGATGTGATTATTATTATTATTATTATTTTTTACATTTTAGGGAATAATCAGTCTTGAATGTAGCAACAAAATCAAGCTTTAGAAATTTTTTTTTTTTTTTTTTTTTTTTTTTTTTTTTTGGTTTTTCGAGACAGGGTTTCTCTGTGTAGCTTTGCGCCTTTCCTGGAACTCACTTGGTAGCCCAGGCTGGCCTCGAACTCACAGAGATCCGCCTGGCTCTGCCTCCCAAGTGCTGGGATTAAAGGCGTGCGCCACCACCGCCCGGCCTAGAAATTTTTTTTTTAAATGTCTACAAGCAGTGCTGGCCCTGGGAATTCTCTTTTCCTTTCCACTGCTTTGCTTCAACATGAATTCTACACAGTCTGTAGCCTTTTGGGTCAGGATCCTTTTCAGTGGCTTGTTGCTTTGGAAGTCCACCTGTGTTGGTGCAGGTATCCATTCTAGATTCTACCCCACTGTGTGCCTGGATGACAATGTAATTCATTCAGCAGTTGGTGAACACTGCAGTGTTTTTTTGGCCCTTTGAAAATTCCATCTGTGTCAACATAAAAGCTCCCTTGTCTTAGACAGACTTGGTCAAGAAATTGCTTGATTAACACTATGCTTGAAATTGTAATGATAACCACTATCATATTACAAAATTTCTAGCCACTTGACTTTTTTTCTAGCAATGCATAATTTTTCTGTTTAATTAATATTTAAACCATTCATATTTAATGTAGTTGTTGATGTATTTGCATGTAGATATATATTTTGCTGTTTTCTAATCATGTTGTTTGTTTTTTTCCTATTTTAATACTTTAAATCTATTTTTGGATTGTTTTAATTCAAACCATTGAAGTTTTACAAAGTGTTTCTTATAGTGCATAGCACTTCTATCTATGCCAGCTTTTTTTGCTTTGTTTTTAATTCTTCATTCTCTAGAAGTTTCCCTGTGCAATGTTCTTCAGTGGTCAACTCATGCTCTGTGCAGCACCTAAACTCATTTTTTTTTTTTTTTTGTTTTTTTTCGAGACAGGGTTTCTCTGTGTAGCTTTACGCCTTTCCTGGAACTCGCTTTGGAGACCAGGCTGGCCTTGAACTCACAGAGATCAGCCTGGCTCTGCCTCCCGAGCGCTGGGATTAAAGGCGTGCGCCACCACCGCCCGGCTAACCTAAACTCTTGAAGCTAATGATGTAACATGGTTACACTGCCTCTTGTTGAACTCTTGGGGAGATGGTCTCCCAGGTTTTGGGTTTTCCTCCGATTCTCTTGTGTCTTCCATAAGCACCCCAGTTTAGCAGTCATCTCCAAAGTGACTCACGTTAGACATTCAAGGATTCACTTGCTTTCAGATTCTCCTCACTCAGTTTTTCCTCACACTGCCGCTTACTCCAAACCAGTTGACGACCTCTGGCCATTAAAATTTTACTGGAGGTGGGTATAGGAATATTTTAGGCAAGAAGCCCACAAGGTCATTTTTCCTTTTATCCCTACCCCCACTGCTCCACAATAGCAGTTTTTCAAGTACTTTGAAAATCCTTTCTTGCCTTTGGGTATTTTCCAATGTTAGGAAAAGTGTTGATTTTTAGACAATATTTTTCCCCAATTTTATATTTGTTTTCTGCAAATAAAAGCTGAATGAGCTCACACAGTTCTTAAGGGAGAACCAGCTATTTTGCATGTGCGACACTCCATTGTCTGTATTCTTCAACTGGCCTCAGATGCCAGCTTAGTGGATCAAGTCCATTAGAGTTTATGTGGTGCCCACAAATCAGCTGGCTCCTGCCGCGGTTCATATCTTGGGATCCTGCTCTAGAATAAGTCTGTGTTTTGAGACAGGGCCTTTGGAAACTAGCAAAAGTTAAATGGGATGATAGGGGTAAAATCCTAATCAGACACAACTGGTAGTTTTCCTAGTTAGCTCTGACTGTTGACTTGACAGAGGCATCAAGCATGATCAAGCAGGAAAATCTCCATGGATGAATCGCCTGGAGCAAATTGACTGGCAGGAGATAGTCTTAATTATTAATCGATGCGGAAGGGCTTAGTCCACTGTGGGCAGCACCATCCTGAGGCAGTCGGCCCTGGGATATACATATAAGCTAGCTAAGAGAGCCTGCACGTAGTGTTCCCTCACGGTTTCTGCCTACCAGTTCCTGCTCGAGCTTCTGCCTTGACTTTCCTCCAAGACTTACTATGATCCTAAAGTGTAAGCCAAATAAACACTGCACCCTGCGCACCAGGAACTAGGACAGGGGTCTTGTAGAAAACAGGGTAGAGATTTCTCTCTCCACTGTGTCATACCAAGGAAAGGGTAGGAGCACAATCAAAGAAAAGATGGTTCATAAGCATAGAAGAAGGCCCACAATACAACCTGCCCATGCTAATAGCCTGATCCAAACTTCGGCTTCCAGTATTGTAAGAAAATGAAGTTTAAGAGCTTAATTCCCCACCCCCACCCCAGTCTGTAGTACTGCATTGACAGCCAGACCAGGCTGAAGCACATGAAGCTCTCATGCCAGACGCATTCAGTTTGGTAAGGTATTTCTTTCATTTAAAAAAGTTTTCCATCAGTAGGTATACTGATACATGGGAACGGAATATATTATATTCACTTAAAAAAAAAAACAAAAAAAAAACTTATCAGTAGAAGTTAGAGACTCTGACCTCAGCTGATTTAATGAGAGCAACTTAATCCCTATGTAACAAAGGAAGGTTGCTAGAGTCCTTCCCAGTTATTAAGCCTTTGGTGAGATCTAACACAGGCCATTTGTCTTTTGCTGGGATTAAGATGCTGTTCATGAAGTTTGCCACTCCTTGCCTTACCACCAACTACCTGGAGCTGACTCACTTCTGTGTCTATCTGCCTTCCTTTTTCACTCCATAGTGAGACTCGTTGGCTTTTCAAAGTAAGCCCACTTTTATTTTTCTCCAAGATTAAAAGACAAGGTCATTCTCCTCTTTAAAGACTGCATTTTTTACATAGGTTTATATGCAATTTTTAATCACGTGTCTTAATTGATCCCTGAAGTGGTTGGATTAGTTAGAGGTGACCCAGGTGGAGATGCAACTGCAGGATAAGGAAATGTCTCTACTTGCAAGTCTGTCTGATTTCATCTGCCAAAAAAAAAAAAAAAAATCAAAAAAAAAAATCACGTTAGAAAGCTGTAGCACTGTGATTTTGTTTTTCTCTTAGCAATAGACGATGGTATCTTGTTATATTCTGCAATAGTACCTGACTGTATCTCAAAACCAGCTCAATGTATATCTACCTTTTACTTCTGCCCTGAAGCATCCAAAGCCAAAGATTAACATATCAAGATTATCATCTCCTAGGCCATCTTCTCAGCTTGTATCTTCCTCTCTTTCCCACATAAGTCTGTCAATATCCTCACCCCTGGCTTCTTCAGCATGAGTCAGTCCTGTGGGGAAATATTCCCACTGTGACTATAACTTTAGGTATGGGGGGAGGAAAGTTCATTTTCAGGGTTATTTCCAGGATGGCAGCTTCCTAGGAAGAACTGCCAATCATATAGATGACTGTGCAATGTCTGAGGAATTGGAATCACCAACTAACTGTCCAAAATGTGTTGCTTACATAGACTGCTGCTCATGCTTCTGTCTATAACATTAAAAGGGGAACAATTTCATTGTTAATATCAGAATACTTTTAGAAAGTGCATATTATGTTATACTCTTACAATGAAATAACATTTATATATTAGACACAATGTGTTGATTATCACATGTTGATCTCTTAGGGATTTTTTTTCCCCTTGGTTCTTCTGTTTTTTCCAAGATTGGTCCTTATTTCTTTACTGATGCTTCTTATGATTCCTGAGTACAGCTGATTTTAGAAATTCTAATCTTGGCTTAATAATTTTTCCTATGAGCTTCGCTATTGAACCATAATTCTGCATCTCTCCTACAAACCATGAAAAGAGGTATATCAAGAAGAGCTGGTAAAGGAGGAGAGACCTTAAATGAATGATAGGGGAGGCTTAGACACCCAAAGGTAAGGAGAAGGGCCACTGAAAATAGAATGGCTGAAGGCTACCACACATATAATGCAGGATTCAAAAATCTTACCATCTCACATATAATTAAAACAATACTTAGGATATTGTAAATATCATGCAGGATTCCACTGCAAAAATATAGCCAAATTAGGGTATTTGCTGTGTCATTTACAAGTATAAGGGCTGTCCTAATCATCTCTCATATTTCATTGTTAACACTTTCTTTTTTTTTTTTTTTTTTTTTTTTTTGGTTTTTTTTTTTTTTTCGAGACAAGGTTTCTCTGTGTAGCTTTGCGCCTTTCCTGGAACTCACTTGGTAGCCCAGGCTGGTCTCCAACTCACAGAGATCCGCCTGCCTCTGCCTCCCGAGTGCTGGGATTAAAGGCGTGCGCCACCACCGCCCGGCCTGTTAACACTTTCTTAAACTCTGAGTTTCCAGTTACAAAACTTTGATTCCTTAGCCATGACTTCCATAAGATAGTGTGACCTTGGAATACATGAACTCTGGATACTGAATCCTTGCTCCTTGAACTCATTTTTTACTGTCTTTATAGCGCATTGCCAAAGTCAAGTCATAGACAAGGATAGTTCTTGTTCTTCACTTATGAAAACTCTTAGCCAATCAACCTTGTTTCCAGAAATGATAACTCTAGGGTGATATTTTTTAGTCTAACAATGTTTATCATCACTTTTATAATAAGAGAAGAGATAGTATCAACAACACAGAACAAAATACAATATTCTCTTGATCATTTGAGTTTTAATGTCTAATAAGATATAAAAGCTGCATTGAGGTGAAATTACATTATTTTAATGAATTATATATTATGTAATATTATATATGTATACAAGCAGTTGTATGTGTATGCATATGTGTGTGTGTGTGTGTGTGTGTGTGTGTGTGTGTGTCTCAAGGTTTCTTTTATTGTTATGAAACAGCATGACCAAGAGCGAGTTGGGGAGGAGAAGGTTTATTTGTCTTACACTTCTATATCACTGTTTACCACTGAAAGAAGTCAGGGCAAGAACCCAACCAGAGCAGGAACCTGGAGACAGGAGCTGATGCAGAGGTTGTAGAGGGGTGTTGCTTACTGACTTGCTTCTATAGCTTGCTCATCCTGGTTTCTTACAGAACCCAGGACCACCATCCCAGGAGTAACCCACGCACAATAAGCTGGACCCTCTCACATAAGTTCCTAATTAAGAAAATTCTCTACAGGCTTGCCTACTGCCAAATCATATGGCGATAGGATAATGTCTCCATTGAGGTTCCTTCCTCTCAGATGATTCCAGCTTGTATCAAATTGACATGAACTTAGCCAAAGAAAAATATGTATGTTGTGGTGGTATTGTGTTCCCCAAAATATTGTGCACCCTAATAAACTTATCAGGGCTGTCCTAATCATCAGAAAACAGAACAACCACTAGATACAGAGGCTAGAAAATGGTGGCACCCCTGCCTTTAATCCTAGCACTCCAGAGGCAGAAATCTGTCTGGATCTCTGTGAGTTCAAGGCCACATTGGAAACAGCCAGGCATGGTGACACACACCTTTAATCCCATGAAGTGAGCCTTTAATCCCAGGAAGTGATGACAGAAAGCAGAAAGGTATATAAGGCGTGAAGACCAGAAACTAGAAGCTTTTAGCTGGTTAAGCTTTAAGGCTTCTGATCAATAGTTCAGCTGAGATTCATTCTGGATGAGGACTGAGAGGCTTCCAGTCTGAGGAAGCAGGATCAGCTGAGGAATTGGTGAGGTGAGGAAGCTGTGGCTTGTTCTGCTTCTCTGATCTTCCAGCATTCACCCCAATAACTGGCCTCAGATTTTTGTTTTGTTTTGTTTTTTGTTTTTTGGTTTTTCGAGACAGGGTTTCTCTGTATAGCTTTGCACCTTTCCTGGAACTCGCTTTGGAGACCAGGCTGGCCTCAAACTCACAAAGATCCGCCTGACTCTGCCTCCCGGGTGCTGGGATTAAAGGCGTGTGCCACCACTGCCCGGCTCAGATTTGTTTTTATTAATAAGACCTGTTAAGATTCATGCTATAGTATGTAAGATAGAAATCATCCATAATAGGTTGTCTGCCCCCCCCCCCCCCCATAATAGGTTTCTCCATCAAAATAGTAATCCAGATCAAACCGAATTGAAAAAGTATAACAATAGGTTTATTTGAGCAAAGCAACTGCTGGGCAGGCTCTCCAGTCCCAGAGGTGGAGGCTGGAGAAGCCACATACCTGAACTAAAGCCTAAAGTTGTAGGCAAGGAGTGATGATGTGTCCACTACAAGTTGAGTTTGTGCCTCAGTATGGTCAAAAGCTGAATGCTTTAAGCAGGGACCTGAGCGGCTGGCAACTTCAGGGTAGGAAGCTGCCTTAGCTGCCAAGAATGCTGAAAAAAAGGCTTTTTGGTGCCTTTCCTTTGTTTGGAGCTCTGGAGGTTCCAATTGAACAATCTAATAAAAACTCTATGTGAACATAAACACTTTGCATACAATGTATCTTTCCAAGGTCATCTTTTGGTTAGCTGAATATTCAAGTATATTTATTTCTATAGGAAATCATTAATGTCTATCAGTGTACTGTGTTCTGAGCACCTCTACTCAGAGGTTGTATTTACTTCAAATTCAATGAATGATTTTTAAAAATGTTAATTATACATTAAAAGAAGAAGAAAATACTTTGTTATGGCAAATGTCTAGGCAAATAACTAAACAAGAACAGAAAAGAATGAGAGATTTACTTCTCATTGAGGTAGTTGACCATTCTGGCTTTTTTTTAATCAGCCTGGAGACATGAGTCTTTTCATAGTTCTAGGTAAAATGAATGCTAAAAAACAAAAACTAAGAGTTTTTTTTATGGGGTGGGGTGGGGGATTGTTAACTTTCTGAATTTTTATGCACAAAAATGAGCTTCCTCCAGCAGGCAAAGCATCCCTAACAGGATAATGTTAAATTAAATAAATAGCAATTAACAAGATCTGTTACTGCCCGCTCTTTGGTGGTGTTCTGGCATGACATCTGAAGGCTTTCGCATGTAAACGCAATCATCAATCTTTCAGCCTATTTTGCTTCTGAAAATTCTAATATCTTTCCTCTCAGGCTGAAGTCTGCTGCAGCCCTCATTTGAATCTCAATAAAATCTCTCAGGTTGAAGTCTGTGTCTTCAGTAAATCTTATCTTGGTGAAGATACGAAAGTTTACATTTCAACAGACTGGTTTTTAGGCAGATAACACCCACTTGCTTAAAACTGAAGGAAGATGAGGAACAGCAGTTCTGGCAGAGAAATGAGCTCTTGCATCTGGGGGAGTGTCTTTCACTTTTTGTTGATTTTTAAGAATATCACTGTCAACCATGGGACCCTTGGGTATATGTCTTTGTGCTCTATGTTCAGTACATGGTTTACTAATCTAAATCTTCCTTAATTACAAATTGTTTGTGAAGATATCATTTCACAAATAGTCATTTCTGTAGAAGAAGAGAAAGGATCTTACAAAGCAAGAACGGTTGTGGGGATGACTTGAGGACTTAAAAGGGCTTGCTGCTCTCCCAGAGGACCTGGCTGGGCTCATTCCCCAGTGACCCTACAGAGTGGCTCAGAACCACCTGTAACTCCAGCTCCAGGGGATCCTTGGTACCCACCTTTGTACTCAGAAGAAACCCATACACATGTGGAATTCACTCATGAATACACATAAATGAAAATAAAAATGATCTAAAAAAGAAAAACAAATTCACAGACAACAGCCTGCCTCTAGGAGTCTAAAAATAGACTCTTGCCTAGGCACACATCATTCCTAGCTACTATTTCCTAATCACTTCTCTATACATACCATATAAAGAACCTCATATCCTGGATTCTGATAGAATTTGGCTCCTCTAATCATTAGATACATGATGCCTGATATTTGGTGTTCATATGAACTTCAAACTCATTGTATTAGAGTATTTTATGAGTTTCTGAACTTAATTTAACAAATAATAAATTGATAGATTCACATATGTAAATTATTCAACTGAACAGTATCTAAAGAGTCTATAGAAAATTTAAAAAAGCACAATAGAAATGTATTTTATAAGATACAAATGGCAGGCATATTGATTACATTAAGAAAACATTCAAGAGATTTTAAAAATACATTTGAGCCAGGTATGATGGTGCATTCTTTTAATCCCAGCATTCCTGTGGCACATGCAGTAAGGTTTCTGTGAGATCAAGAAAAGCCTAATTTACATAGTGAGTTCCAAGCCAGTTAGGGCTACATAGTGAGACCCTGTCTCCAAAATTAAATGATTTTGATACTGAGTATCATGAAAAATTTGGATATTCAACCAAACACATCTAATGTAAACATGACCATTATTTTAACCTATAAATCAGTAAATATTAAAAGGTACAATAAAATATCAAGTATATAGTCAAACACAATCCTTAACAATGTCATTAAGTAATTATAGTCATGTGCAATAGCACTTTGGCAATACATATTAGAATTGTCTGTCATTTGATTAATCTGTCTCTAAAAACTTGTATAAACTTATATAAAGTTTAAAATGTGAGAGTGAGATTTTACTTAAATCAAGCTGTTTATATTTTGTGGGATGGATAGATAGATAGGTAGATAGATAGATAGATAGATAGATAGATAGATAGATAGATATGGTAGGTAGATAGAAAGATAGGTAGATAGATGATAGATAGATAGATAGATAGATAGATAGATAGATAGATAGATAGATAGATAGACAGGTGATAGATAAGTAGGTAGATGATAGATGATAGATAGGTAGGTTAGCAGGTAGACAGACAGATAGATAGATAGATAGATAGATAGATAGATAGATAGATAGATGATACAGGTATTTCTTCTCTTAGGATCTTTCCTCTTTTGTTATGTTTTCACTCTCTTCATTCATCCTTTTAACACCAAGGATTCAAGTTAGAAGCCTGAAAATTACGATAGGCTGTCCAAAAGTTCTCATTCTGCTATGGTTCTTTTGTAGTTAACAATTCACTCCCCCACCTCCATTTGTACTTTGACCATAGTTTAGATCCCCCTAAAATGATCCAAGAATACATTTTCAATGGGTAGGCTGTCAGATTCCAGCTTTACCTTCATTCCATAGTTGATGATGGTTCTCTCATGACTTAGATATACCACACTCCACTTCAACACTCTTGTTATGCCCCCCAAAGACTACTGTAGTTAGAAGTTTTCCTGTGTGCTGGCCGGCCAGTGGTCAAGACAAATCTCTCCCATTTGCATCCCCCAAGTAAGCACACAGAGGCTTATATTAATTATAACTGCTTGGCCATTAGCTCAGGCTTATTACTGACTAGCTCTTACACTTAAATTAACCCATAATTCTTATCTATGTTTAACCACGTGGCTTGGTACCTTTTCTCAGTTCTGCCTTGTCACCTTGCTTCCTCTGTGTCTGGCTGGTGACTCCTGACTCAGCCCTTCCTCTTCTCAGATTTCTCCTTGTCTGCTTACCCTGCTTATACTTCCTGCCTGGCTAGTGGCCAATCAGCATTTTATTAAACCAATGTACAAAAGCATTAACCCACAGCAGACCACTATGGGGACTGAATCCGATATGTAAAAGCAAAGAGCCTTTATTTCAAGCTCAAGCTTGGTCTTTCCATTTGTCCAATGCAGCACTGAGAGCAGAGAGCCCTAAACCCAGGTAGGGTATAGTTTTTTATCATAGCAGAGGTTGGGGTAAGGGGATTTCTAAGGTTCAGGACCCTGATTGGCTGACATTTGTCTAGGGGTATTTTGGTGAAAGGGAATAGGTGTGCGCTGGGCATCTGTTGATCTTATCTAATCTTATCTAATGGTTAGAATGTTTGGAATATCAGGTACTTCCCATTAGATGCTGGCCCATTCCTGGGTGGTACCAGGGTGGTGTCAGTTTGTAGTCTATCTTGGAAGCAAGTGTTGCCTTAGAGTAAACTGAAACTGAGGCCTATTTTCTGGCTGGTCTCTATGGAGCCTGTCATGGCAGCAGTGTAGCCAAGTTGTTGCCTGGGTCCCACAAGGCCCACAGGTCTTTATTGTAGAGAAGGCCATTGTTAGGCTCTTTGTGTGCCTGTCATGATCTTCTGCTATCAGTCCAGCAATCAGCTCACCCCAGAGGCTTCAGTCATACACAAGCTTTCCAAGGGAGGTAAAACCCTTCCTTCTTGTAGCCTACTTGTAAATAAATCCTTTTCAATCTCCCCGACCCTTTGTGTTCCTGGGACTGGGAAAATCAAGAAGAAGAAAAATGAAAATCCTTTGAATATTTAGATTTTGCAGTAGGTTCTGAGGACACTTTGGCTCTGTGTCTAATGACATGTGGCTATGACTATTTGTGCTTAGACTAACATATCTTTGATCTAGCCTTGATCATGTCTTTCTGCCTAACTCTGTTTCTTACTTGTCCAGTTCTGAGCTTCCCATGGAATTCTCTCACACTCTGTTGCAAGGAAGTGTGTGATCCAACTGTCGTCACTTAATTATGAAAGTAGTCACTCCAATAAACGCCATTTGTCCTTTAAAAATATGTTAGCTCTTCTTCTAAGTATAGTTTGTGTCTCTATGTACTCCTTATGTACATATAATTGATTATAACAACATTAAAATTCTCTAGTCACATTGGCTCTGAACTTTGCAATGACATAGTACTATTTAATTATCCTTTACTGGGGAAAATGTGCACCATACACTTGTTTTGTATAAACATTTTACACAACAAATTTCTTTTATAGATTGTGGTAATCCTTTATGAGGTTTGGGTAGCACAGTGTAATTTCTGTGTCCTGTGTCATTCAAGATATGGACACTAAGCTTGCAGTCACATGCTGCCTTTGTAAGAAAGATGTTGCTGATTCACAAAACACATATACTTTGCACAGTTTACCTAGAGAGTAAGATGAGTTGCGTTGACCAAACAGGCTTACTCCTTACTCACAGGATGTAATAACAATGAAGTGGATGCTGGTTGAGTAGGATGGGGATGGAATATGGTCACTGAGTGGAATGAATTGTGCTGCTTAGAAAGAAAAGTGATCAGGATTCACAACCTATCTAATACCCGACACGTGACTGTTACTTTCCAACTTATACAGAACAAGAGATCCTTCCCTGTTGGCTTATAATATTTGTTCTCTTATTATTGTTTTCAGTAACAGAGAGAAAGGGGAAATGATAAGTACCACATTGCAAAAATCAAAGATGTCTAAAAGATAAAGGTGGAGAGAGGCTGGGGAGATGTCTCAGTGGATAAAGTGCTTACTGTGAATGCGTTAGAACCTAGGCTTGGATACCAGTACATATGTAAAAAATGGGGCACATCAACGTGGACCTATGATCTCAGCATTGGAGAGGGGGGAGGCAGCAGGATTCTTGTGGCTTGCTCATCTTCCAATTGTGCCAAAAGGGTGAGCTCTAAGCTCAGTGGGAGACCCTGCCTCAGAAAGTAAGTTGGAGAGTAATACAAGAACATCTGCCCTTCACATGTAAATACACAACTGAACACAGCTCACACACACAAGTGGGGTGGTGGGAAGGTAGAGAGCATCCAGGACCCCAGTCTGATAGAAATGAGTGGGGACATTTGTCTGGAATACTGTTTCCTCTTCTTTCCCCTATTATCTCAGTGGGTTTTATAAACTGTCACAGGCCAGCAATTATTTGACAACACAACTTTAAGCAATTGTCCTAGCAGGCTTTTTAAAGAATGGAGCTGCACAATGCCTCTATAAAGAGAATGTGTTGCCAGGTAGATCATGTAAAGCATTATTGCCTAGGTATTTTCAAGCCTTTCTCAATAATCTGGACCTGCACAGGTATTCATCAGCAAAACACAATTCTAGGGAAGATACCATGTCAACATTAAGTCAACAGCTTCATGTCTCTCTCTCTCTCTCTCTCTCTCTTTTTTTTTTTTTGACAAATTGTCCTTCAGAACAAGACATAATTTAATACCCAAAGCTCTTAAGATGGCCCAACACACTATTTATAAGTGAATTTCTGTTAGGATACATTGGTTAACTTTCTTGTTGAGGCTCATGAATGATAATTTATTACTAAGGCAATGAGGTACTTACTGGGTGTGCTGTTATCATTGTCATGATCATTATTAGAACAATAATCATGATATAACGTGCAGGGCATATGTATCACACATTGACCTGACTGATGCAGCCATCAACAGTCCTCAAACAGAATTGCAAGATGGCTCTCATCAGCATCTCTCAAGGACACATAGAATAAGACTCTACTTCTTGGCTTGTCAGGTCAGGTTTGTGCTGAGGCCTTCCCATTTTTTTTTTTTTTCATAGAAAATGGTGGGGGCTTTGCAGTCTCCAAGATGACTGACTCTTCCTCCTAAGCGTGTCACTCATGTGCTAGAAGATGTTTCTACAGTCCTTCTTACCTTCTGTTTCTTTGCACTCCACTGGCTTCTATGTATCAAAGAGCCCTTAGTCCTGATCTCACTTGGAGTGAGAGCCGGCATCCTTTTGCTCTTAGCGGAGAGCTTTCTCTCCCTGCCTCCTGCCCTCTGCCCAGCCCTTGAAGCATTCCATCTGCCTATGTCTATGAGGAGGCACACAGCCTCTGGGGCTGAACCAGTGGGGTCAAATAATGTTCTCACCATTTAGTATAATTAACTCCAACCACCCGTCTGCAAGGTCTGGTGCAGCCAACACAAGCAAGAGGAGGCCAAGAAGAAATTTCTCCTCATTATTAAACCTAAATCTAAGCACTTGTCTGTCTGTAAAAACAGAGCAACCGAGGAAAACTGAAACCGGTGCACGGGGTCTGAGGTTTCAATAAATGTCAGGGAGCGTCAAGTCTGTTTGGATTGCAAATTATTGCTGGCTGACAGTCTTAGTATTTTACAGCTGAAGATTGCTGTCATGGGGGGTAGGAGGGAGTTGGGGGAGAGCCTCTCACATCACAGCCAGAGGGAAACAGAAGTTACCAGATACTATAACAATCATAAAACATTACAAGAGGGATGTTGGCTTTTGCTAAATTTAGTCTTTCCTTAATGTACATCCCGGGAAACAACAGCCCACAACACCCAGCCCCTCCCCTCGAGTGGATGAGGTGTTAGATTTACCCATGATTGAGAGCACAATTCTCTGGTTTATCCATTTTGAACCTTACTCCCTACCTCCCCTTTGCTGAGCCACTTTGAACATCTGAGAGCGATAAAGAGGCCTAAATGTTTCAAGGTGAATTAATACCTTACTACACATCCTAGAGAAACATACACCAATAATTCGAGTCGTGGTTAAGGCTGTTTCTCAAATGGATTAAATGAGTGAGCAATTACTGATTAAAACAAACGCCAGGGCCAGGGCCAGGCAGGAGCTTTTCAGCCGGCTCGGGGATGCATACTGTTTAGCTTTTTATTACTGTGTACTCAGAGTTTTAAGGGGATGTGCAATTTCTGATGCTTCCCCCAAGTTCACCCATGTTTGTATTCATTTATATACACTCAGAGCAATCTGTATTGATGATCTCCCATGAGTCCAGGACTGTGTTAGTACACTGAAAACCCAAAAAGTGAAGGCCTCCATTCTCCTAGGCTAAGAGTCAAGTGTGATTGTTTTAACCAAGATTCTTTTAGCTTCAATAACTGAAAAGAACATTTACTTCAAGCAAACTGAAAGCCAAGTAAAGAAAATCATTTTTAGATGGAGTAGTATCAGTTGATCCAAGAGCAAAAACACAACGGGACTTTATAAAACACCTAGTAGTTGGACTTAGGATGTTATGAAAAACAGAATTATTTTCTCAAAACTTCTAGTCACCTAGGCTCTCCATTCTGGGTCTCTTACAGGTGTACTCTATTTATTGCTTTATCAGCTTTCTAGAACTTCTGGCTCTTTTCTTGAATATATCTAAAATTAGAAAAACATCTTGTCAAGCAAGCATCCCATTTCCATTACCAGCTATGGTAAATCCTAACTTGGAATTTATGGAGAGAGAATTGGATAGCTTCGGTCTGGGTCAGGTATACATCCTCCTTAGATTAGAGGACTCAGAATCTGAAAAAGGTGCCTTATGTTCAGGCAGGCCATTCTCGAAGCTGATTGATCAGGTTCTTGTATCAACACATCTGTCTTTTAAAGTACCACCAGAGTGAATTTACTTCCAGTTTGGGGGTGTTATGTAACTGTGGAGTGAGCTCTTTGAGGAAGATGGAATTAGCTCCCTAGGTAGTGCCTGGGGAAAAGCCTAAGAAGAAAAGAAATGTTAACTATGGTTTCTGTCCCAGTGCTGCCAGATTTGTGAGGTCCCTTGATAACTGTTTGACAGCATCTTATAATCTCACTTTCTAGGAAGGTCTAAGTGTACGTACCAAGTGCATCCAGACCTTGGCGGCTACTACCATGTCATTCAAGCCCACGGTGGCCCTTGACATAGGATGGGGTAGCAGAATCCTGACCATGAAATTATGAATATTATATCTCCCTATACAGGAGCCCTCCTCCCTTTGGGCAGCACCATTCCCTAGGCAGATAGATGGTCTGGGGTATATAAGGGAGCTAGCTAATCATGAAAAAGCAACAAGAAAGCCAGCAAGCAGCACTCCTCCATGATTTCTGTTTCAAGTTCCTGCTTGACTCCTCTCAGTAACGACTGTGTCCTGTAAGCTGAAATAACCCCTCTCCTCTTTTGTGCTGCTTTGGGTCAGGGCATTTCAGGGTGTTTTACCACAACATGAAAAACCAAACTGGAGCACCTCTGAGTAGTGTCAAGGTGAGAACTGAGCACCTAACCCTATGGGCTTTGGGGGTGCATTTCAGATGTAACTCTGAGCAAAATGCAAATGACTCAATGTGGGGCTTTGTTCCTCAGTGAGGTTGGGGCTTGGTGTCAGGAAGTGATATCATGTTGATTACTGATTATTGGTGTTAAACAGATGAAAGCATCTTAGGTCACAAATTGGGTTGGCAAGGCAAAAGTTTCTCCAAGATTCAGTCAAAAGATGTCCATTTTCTAGTGGTGTTTTGCTGTGAATGACAAATGATTTCAATATTTCGCATGCGCGCGCGCGCACACACACACATACACACACGCACACACACACACCACGTATATGCAAATGTAAGTGTATGTAAAGTCCAAAGCACAGCCTCTGGCGTCTTTCTTCCCACAGTATTTTTTAGAGAGCTTATCTCACCTTCCGGACACTCATCAAGTAATCCAAACTAACTGCCTGGAGATCCTCCATTCTTTATCTACCCAGAGCTGGTATTAAATGTCTATGCCAGCACAACTGATTTATTTAATACGGATTCTGAGGATTGAACTGGGTCAGACTTTGTGATGAGCACTTTACCTGTCACCCCAACCCCATTCCTGGTCCCCTCTTTTTTTCTTCAGATCTGAGAGTTAGATTTGTCTCCAAAATCATACCAGTCTCCTTTCACAGTTATTCTTAGCAATAACAATGGTTTTATAATTTGCTGGGTGGTCACACTTCGGCACAAGAAGTTCCCAAGAGCATGGAAAATCCACTCAGTGCACAGAGTGAGGGGACCTCAGGGTTTTGTATGTTCCTAATCAGCATCTTGTTGGAAGCAAACAGGTCAGTTACTCTATCCTGTAGTGTGGCGAATTCTTTAACAGGGAAAACGAATTCCTCTCTGTGTCCCCTACAAAATAGTCTTTGCTTGATAAACACTGAAAATAATAATAAAAAAATATGACAGAGGGGAAGGTGTAGGTTGGAGTGGAAATATATTTACATGCCTTAACATGCACAGAGTGGTAAATTTAAAAAGCTATAAATAAGGATTTCGCACCAATAATCTCCCAAAAAGGCCCCGCGCTTTCCCCCTATGGCAAAGAAAGGCTGCCAAGTTTCCCTTGTTCGATATTCTTGAAAGGGACTCAATTTTGACCCAAGGTATGCTACTTTAATGCTTGTGGAATATTGCTTAGAATGCCAAACAACTAAATAGAGAGAGCTGATTGTATGGCAGTGAGGTGTGTGTGTGTGTGTGTGTGTGTGTGTGTGTGTGTGTGTGTGTGTGTCTTAAGTTGGGAGAGCTACCATTCAGGTCTTCGACACCATTTGCTCCCCTTATAGTCTCCTCCTGTACCTGAATGTCCTGAATGTTCATCCACAAAGGAAAAAATTATCCCTTTTTCCTGACCTGGGATAATGTTGAAGATGTTATTAAGCGATTTTCCCTCTCAGGTCAGGTTCGCTGGTATCAGTTGATAAGAAGAACTCACCATAAAACTCAGAAGACAATGAGCAGCCTTCAGTCTCGCTTTGCACTGGAAACGTCTTCCACACCTCCCCATCCTTTATGTCAATAATCATGGTCTGTGATGCCTTCTTTTTTTAAAACCTCATGGTCATAATGAGCATATTATTCCATGACCCTCAATCCCAACTCTAGAGAGACTCAATGCTCCCAGGAGACATGGAGAAGGAAGGGATAAATAAGATGGAGATGCAAAGCTAACTCAGTAAAGCGCCCCCCTTGCAAGCCTGGGGATGCAAGTTCAGATCCCCTATACTTAAAAGCACACATCTAGGACCCCAGTGCTGGACTTAAGGAGAAAGGCAGAATCCATGGAGGTTTCTAGCTGGTTAGTACAGCCAGATCAGTGAGCTCCAAGTTCAGTGTGAGAACCTGTCTCAAAAATAAGTTGAATAGCAATTAAGGAAGATATCCAACATTGATCTCTGATTTCCATGGGCATGTCCACACACATGCACACACAGAGACACATGCACACACACACACACACACACACACACACAGAGAGAGAGAGAGAGAGAGAGAGAGAGAGAGAGAGAGAGAGAGAGAGAGAGAGAGAGAGAGAAGAGCTAAATGAGGATTAGTAAACAAATACTATCCCGTGCACAGTAGCAATCTCTTTGCCTCAAACTTCTCCATGAGGTCTCTATAATTTTCTAGAGGACTGAGTTCAGAAAGCTTAAACAAATTAGTCAGTAGCAAGTTGTTTTTGAACAATGGTTTTAATTGCTTCCTCTTTCTCACCACTTCACTCTGCAATCACTGTGCCCAAACCAAGTATTATATTTTACTGTACAGCAATATTTAGCCTGTGTACAGAAGTCCAGACATATTGACTGACATAATGAAGAAAAGCCACTTGCTTGAGTATTAGATATGTTCCTTTCCAACCAGTAGCCATTGCATTATGTATATACACTCAGTGTTGGCCGTGCCTTTATGTTACCTTTTGAGTATTCACTTCTCTCCAGTGGTTGGTTGCCAGACATAATCAGTCGAGTTTTCAAAGGATGCCAAGAATCTCTGTGCATTCAACAGTCTTTCAACAAGTCTTTATCAGTCAGAGATCCTGGAAGCAGAGAACTTACTGCAGATGGTACAAATGAAAAGATTTTAATGAAGGGTCTGCTTAATGATATGTGGGCAGAGTTACAAGGGGAGATACGAGGAGCAACAGGAAGCCATTGCACCCTCAGGCTGGAAGGGATGGGAGGATGGATTTCTTTTACCACAGCCAAGTTGCAACCCAGAAGAGAAGGGTACCTGGCCTGAGAGCTGGCTGTGGAGGAATACAACTATTGTTAAAGATGAGGGCCTGAAGTCACACTGGGATGAGGAAGAAAGAATACAACCCTTCTCTCGTGCTTCTAGTCACCCTCTTCACATTGCATTTCTTTGGTCAAAATTACAGAGAATCCATTGGACAAAATACCCAGAGCCCTGGAGTCTAATATTCAGGCCAGAACGAGGCAGAAAAGAAAGGAAAATAGATCTGGGGTGATGTGAGGATAAAGATGTGTCAATCAAGCACCTAGCCTCAGTCTGAACACTGGAGATGGAAAGCAGTGGGCACAATAGATATAGCTTCTTTATTCATGGAGCTCAGGCTACAGTGAAATATGGTAGCCAAAAATCAAGAGGGCTGGGCTGGCAAGGTTTGATGTCCTGGTACCATAGAGGTAAGTGCTGCAGAAAAGGCTATGGCACTTGGAATCCATGAAGGGAGAGTTTAATGGCTGCTGTAGGTACTTTTCTTCTCCGAGAAGGGATACTCACCCAGGGACACTGTTGTAAAGACCCACTGGAAAGGAAAGAATAAACTATGCTGAGGAAGGAATATGGTCAACGAAGAGCAGAAATAGGGAGGAAGTCAGATCTGCTTTTTCCCAAAGTTGATCTTGTCAATCTCATGGACCCTCAATGATCTTTGGTCTTTGACCAGGAATCATGGAGAAATAAAATGTTGAGAGCATAATAACAAAGGTAAAAGAAGAAAAGTCAGCCACTCAGCACATAGAGGCTGGCTCTCTTCCCTAGACCAGCTAATGGATGGCTTTCCAGTTAGAGATTTGTCCTTGTGGGAGTGCTATCTCCTCCTGTGACAGTTGACATTGAGAGTGTGATGTGGGAATTGGTGTGTAAGCTGTTGTCCAGGGTGGGTGTGCTGGCTCTCCCCAGCTTCCCTTCTGGAGCTATGACCAGAAAAGCAATGGTCCTACTTTTCCTGGACCCTATACCCTTCATGTCTTCCCAACATCCCTTCCTAAAATACAGTGTTGTATACATGCAAGGCCTTTTTTTGACTGACCACCATCATTTTTACTGAGATCTTTCTCTCCTCTCTCGTTCTTTCTCTCTCCTGTAGTTCTCTCTCTCTCTCTCTCTCTCTCTCTCTCTCTCTCTCTCTCTCTCTCTCTCTATCTATCTATCTATCTCTATCTCTCTCTCTTTCTCTCTATCTCTTTCTCTCTCTCTCTCTCTCTCTCTCTCGCATACATACACACAGAGATGCACACACACACACACACACACCCTCATTCTCTCTAAAAATGTCCAAGTTAACAATGTCTTCTGTTGTCAAACTCTATTTCAACTATGAAAAGCCTTTTGACTAAACCCAGGAACTCTCCTCTAGAACATTCTGCCATTTGGTTTAAACACATGCTGAAGAACCTACATGTGATGTTTACTTAATGTCTTATCTCTGAGAAACTGTCAGTTTCATATGGCCAAAGCCATATTTTGGGTTCCTTCTCGTTTTTGATTAATGTGTATGTGCATATGCCCATGTGTATTTGTGTGTATGTGTGTGTGTGTGTGTGTGTGTGTGTGTGTGTGTGTGTGTGAGAGAGAGAGAGAGAGAGAGAGAGAGAGAGAGAGAGAGAGAGAGAGAGAGAGAGAGAGAGACTCATACAGGGTTTATCAATCCAATACAAGTCTGCAGCACTGGTGTCCCCAGCATTTCAGAATTGAGAACTGATGTCTTGAACAGGGGTGACTTGTTGTGGACTGCCAGACAGTCACAGAATACCCCAGTTCCCCTGGGATCCAGAGGCCTTGTCTGACCTGTCCTCTGGGAGGCCCTTTTGATTGTACCTTATCTATATCTGAGCATCATAAAGATGAGTAGTTAAGTGTGGTTAATAAACCCCAGCTGGGTGTTTTCTCAGTGAGTCACCACACCATTTTTTCTACTGTTTGTTCATATGGGAATGATGAATAGGACACACAATTCATATTTTCATTGTAAGTAGAAAACTAGAAATAATATCAACATATGATACTTGTTCTTATAAAGTGTTTTAGAGACACCCTGAAAGTTTCAAATAATTATAGCCCCAGTAAAAATTTTATGACTGCCTGTGGATTTCCATGATCAAAGAAAAAGTAAACAGAACACTTTTAGGCTGAAGGACACTCAAGACCCTACGGTTTATTTTTTGTTGTTGGCTTTCTTAAGAGAGTGATTAATAGTTTCACAATGTAAAAGCACCCACATTTGGGATTAAGTAATTGAATGAAATTAATTCCTGAATCCACTCTTCATGCACCTCAGGCATGATGCATAGTAGTCTGTCTTGGTGATTAAAGTTATCATGAGCTAGATACCAAAAAAGGTCTTCACAGCCCACCCAGTTTCTCATCGTTCTATTCCATTCCCTGCTCTCCAGCCCAATGCTTTTACTAAATAAAAGTATACTCGTACTAGCAGTGTGGTCAGGAAAGAGATGTGATTACATTCTAATATTGATGCTATTAATAGCTTGACCTTAAGGGTTATCCTTTAGTCATACAACAGACATCATCGATTGACAAAATATCATTGGTGGTAGAACATACCATGTGTACATGAGTAAAGAAGGAAATTCATGACTTACTTTCAAATAAATATGAGATGTATCTCATCATTTAGACATGGATTTAAATATATATAATATGTGAATATGCATGTATGTATGGATGTGTGCAGGTACACATAGATATGTGTCTTAGAATATGCAAATACATGTACAAAGACACAAATACAGGATATATATGTGTATATATATATATATACATATATATATTTAAGACAACAAGAATATATATCCTCACACCTATACCTCCCCTCACACTGATTTTTTTTTTCTTTTCGTTGGATTGATTTGCCATAGCAGGATTTCTGGACCATATGGCAATTGTAGTTTTCATATTTCTATGGGACCTCCATACTGTTTTGAAAAATGTCTATCATGCTGTTTGCCTATTTTTAAATATAGTTATTTTCATTTTTGCCTTAAAATGGTTTGCATTTCTTATATATTTCCCACATGATCCCTTACTCTGAAACTGTGAGCCAAATTAAACTTTTTTTTTCCTAACTTGTTTCTTTCAGGCATTTATGCCTCAGCAACACAAAACTAAGACAGCAAGGATTCCAATCTCTCTCGTATTCTGCCATACTTAAATATCTACGCTTTTCCTCACTAGGCGCCAGCCATCATTATCTCCTACCCAGGTGACTATAATCGCTCCTGAGAAGCTGCTCTCACTCATTATGTTTTCAAGTTTATGGCTCCCAAATGCTATTTGAAACAGCACCCCCAGGATATCCAATCCCACTCCTGACTGTCAGTCTGCAGAATTGCACACCATATTCTTAAATACATTGTATTTTGCCCTCTTTGTATTTACATCTGTTTGCATTATAAATCTAGCTTAGACTATAAACTTAAGAAGAAAATTTTATTTATTTTTTTTCTGGTTTTGACCCTTGTATCTACAATCTAGCATAGTACCCAACACACTGTAAAGGCATATTTTAGACATTTTCATAAGAAATACTGGAAACATATCTAGAATCCTCACCAAGTCTTCCTTGTAACAGACAATACTAATTTTTTTTTACTTTTTATTAAGTTTTTTTTTTTATTTATTCCACATACCAGCCACAGATCCTCCTTCATCCTCCCCCCACAAGACTTTTCCCCAGCCCACTCCCCATCCCCTCCTTTGAAAAGGTATGGCCTCCATTATTTAACATTAAATAAGAAAGCTCATTAGAAAAGCATCATACTGCACATATATTTTTCAGATTTATTTTTATTTATGTGTATGTATGTACATAGAAATGTGTGTTTGTACATGTGTTTTGGGGTACCTGAGGAGGTCAAAAGAGGGCATTGGATCTCCTGGAGCCAGAATTACAGATGATTGTGAGTCATTCAATATGGGTGCTGGGAACTGAACCAAGGTCTCCAAGAAAAATTGCAAACCCTCTGAACCGCTGAGGCATCTCTCCAGCCCACTTACTATGAATACTTATAACTAATTTAGAGCCAAAAGATTATTGTAGGCTAAGAGACATTCACAAATCAAACGTTTTCAGGGCCAATTGAAGAATCTCCCTAAAAGGTTTGGATTAAAGGATGCCTACTCAAGTTGATTTGTGGCTTAAAACACTATGAGTCTAAACCCATTTCTAATCCTTCAGTGAAGTATTCCTGGACTTGGAACCTGTAGGATTACGGTTGTGTTTCTTAGACACATCAGTGACGGGATAACTGGGCAAAGTGTTTAATCCATTTGGGGCTTAAGCTGTAAATTGGTGATGACATCCATAACAACAAGGACCTCACAAGATCACGGAAGGGATCAGTCTGAGATCATGGACATCACTTACAATCCTCAGCATCTTCATATATAAGGATAAAGACTATGAACCCAAGCTAAGAGGAAGCAATAAGTTCAATGCTAATATTCTCTTACCATAGGAATTTTTTATTACGATAGTTGTTCAAAACTTAAAGAAATTCTAGCCTGTTGGAGAAACTACTTTAAATAGCCTCAAAATATTGTAAGTAATTTTCATTTTATGCTGTATGAGTGTAAATGTGTGTGTGTGTGTGTGTGTGTGTGTGTGTGTGTGTGTGTGTGTGTATGTGTGTACCAGCAGAGGCCAAAAGAAGATGTTAGACCCCTGGAGCTGGAGTGAGTTCCAGGAGGTTGTAAGCTGCCAGACATGGGTGCTGGTCCTCTGCAAGAGCACCAAGTGTTCTCGGCTTCTGAACCATCTCATCAGCCCAATCGTATTCCTTGTAATGACCTCAGCTGCAGGCTTACAGACTGGATTTCACTTTTCTCAGCTACAGTTGAATCAACCTATTTCCTGCCACTCAGATCCAGGTCTGCTCTCTCCCCATTTTAAAGTATCAGTCTGTTGAACATACTGCTGCGGTTGAGGCAAGCAAACACAAGGTGGGCAGCTTTAGAATACTGGTATTAATCTAGGTCCCAAGCCTGCTCTGGGGTTTCTTCTGCCTGACATGGCTCTCATCAGTACTTCCTTCACTGTCACTGGGATGGTTAACATTCTGAACCTGACCACAGGGTCTAGAAATACCCACGAGGTAAAACTTGGCCTGCAAGGAAGCTTCTACAGCAGGTTAAGCGAAGCAGGAGACGGCGTTCCAAGCGGGAGCAACACAATCTCTCAGGCTGGGGTCCCACACTGAGCAAAGAAGGGCGAGTCCACAGAGCCAGCCTCCTCCTCTCTGCCTCCTGAACAGAGATGAAATGTGACCGGCGGCGGCCTCGTGTTCTTGCTGCCGTGAATCCCCATCACGATTACACTGTGTCCTTAAACTGTGAGCCAGAGCAGATCCCTTTCTTTTTAGTTGAGCTGCCCTTTCTCAAGTGTTTTGTCACAGCCACACGAAACTGAGCAACTAAGATTGCCTAAAAACTGGGCACTACCTACCCCAACCCTTCTACGCTTTCGCAAATCTTTGTGTTATTGTTATCTCTCCCCACCCTTTGTAAAGAAGCAAATTGGAATTCTTTCTAGGAGTGTAAACTGATCTATTCATTTTTTAAATGGTAAGTCGTGGTAGAACCAGGCTTTTCATCTATGACCACGGAATCTCTTTTGTTTACATTTTTACAGTGTGTGTGTGTGTGTGTGTGTGTGTGTGTGTGTGTGTGTGTGTGTGATCATGTACCAGAGCATACCTGTGGAGAATAGAGGAGAACTAGCAGAAATCAGTCCTCTGTGTGTGTGTATTTCTCAGGTATCCAATTCGAGTTCTCAGGCTTTGCAGCCAGCAATTTTTGTCTACAGAGCCATTTCACCGGCCCAGTAAATCACTGTTCTAATACCCAAACCTCATCATGTTGCAGGCTTCTGTGGATAGCGAGTTCCTTAAAGGCAGGTGGTCTCAAAAGAAAAATGAAAAGAAGAGAGAAAAGCAAATAACAAAAACAAGAAATGAGCAGATTATGGCTCCTGGGAGGCGGTCTCCCCACAGCTGTATCATGTTCCCTTGGACATGGGTCTGCTTTCCCTAGACTTGACCTAATTTCCTTAAGACTTTGACACATGAGTGTGGCCATTTCTCTGGCCTCCAGGGGTGCACTGACTTTGGCTAGAATACTACAACTCCTTGTTCTTTTGGTCACTGAAACGTCTGACAAATGTAGAGCACAACAACAAAAATAAAAAAAAACTTACAGTGTTATAATTTTTAGATCACCTAACTAAGCAATAAATAGTGGCAGTAGGCATATTTTCCTTTGTGTTATATTCAACCTTTGTTAGGATCTTACTAGGCCATTTACTTCTCTTGTGCATGCAGCTCAGCATCCAACGAAAGAAACGTGAAGCCCTTATATATCATCCTGGCCTTGCTTCCAGCTCACCACTGGTCTTGCTGTGTTTAAATGATTCCTTTCTTTTGACAGGAATGGCAGCACTTCAGGACTCCTTGTGTGGAAGAAAGTTGGCAGAGAAGAAGTCCACCGTGAACAGTTAAACATTATATGAATTAATACTCCCCATCAGTACTTTAATGGGTAAAATGCATTGATCGCTTGGAGAATTGGGCTGAGGGCTACAGTCATAGGCAGAGATGTCTGATTTGACATCTTTAAAAAAATATATATGTCTGCAATGTAATCTACTCCCAATTACACAACAACCCCACCAAAGTAGTGCCGAGTGGTCCCACTACAGTAGTAACATGTTATAAAAGCTCAGGTTTCAGGACAATTAGCTTCTGGCTGCAGTTTATTACCCCATCTGAGATTTAAAACATTTATTTTTCCATTGCATTCCATCAACACTTATGTGTCTGGGGCAGGAGCTTTAAGACAATAACGGAATGGCAAATATCTGTCTGGCAGGAGTGTGTTCTAGAAGAAGGGGACATTACATTAAAAAAAAAAAACAAACAAGACACAATACATTAACAAAAACAACTTTTTAAATATTTAAAATAGCCAGGGATGTGATGTTTTACAAAGAAAAACAGATGTACTGAACTAGCACGGTGTAGAAAACTTAAGAAACACTTGAAAAATGGGATTACCCTGTTCTTTTTTTAAAGGTTTTTTGTTTGTTTGTTGGTTGGTTTTAATTTCATGTGTATGGGTGTTTTGCCTGAATGTATGTCCATGCACCAACTATGTGCAGTCCCCAAAGAGGATGTCAGATACCCTGGTTTTGGAGAAACAAGTTTGTGAGTGGTCATGTGAGTGCTGGGAATTGAATCCTGATCCTCTGGAAGAGCATTTTGTACGCTCAACTGCTGAGCCATCTCTCCATCCCCTATTCTGTTATTCTAAAGATAATTTCCACACATTGATAAAGAGTACCCCTGTCTGTATCTATTTACCTGCTTCATGTCCTTTAGATGTCTGATGTGAGCTACCTGAATCTCTTACCAGATTCCCTAGTTCACAGGATGCTGGCAGTTAGGGGCTTTGTATTTCTGAGTGGTGATGACGATAGAGAAGTTTGTCATAAATCTGTTTCATAAGGAGGAACTAAGCTAAAGCCTTCTGTGGATGATCTTATTAAAATTTCCTCCAAGCTCTCTGGTTAGGCATTATTTTTGCATCCACTTAGTGAAGAAATTGAGGCTTAAATATTGTAAAATTAATTTACTATACAAATAATAATGGAAGGACTTGGAAATCCATTATATTCATTCTTTATGCATTTTATACACGTGTACAGAGTATCTTGATCATGCCCCTATGTACGACTCCTTCCCACCTAAGCTTTCCCAGGACCACTCACTCAACACACCTTCCTCTCAACTTCAGATTCTTTCTTATGCATTTATCTATTTATTATATTTTATGCACTTATCTATTTATTATATTTTAATCCACTGACTAATTAGTGCTGCCCATAGGCTCATGAGTGTGGGGTCACCAACAAAAGAATATGTTTCCTATCAGTGGTCACATCTTTGAAGAAAAGTACCCCTCCCTCCCCAAGCAGCTTTCAACTGCCAGCAGTTTCTCAGCAAGGGTAGGGCCCCTCCCCATCCCTGCTGGAAATTTTGACTGGTTTGATTTTGCCCAAATCTGTGAGCTCCTGTGTGTAGCGGCTATGTCATGACTAGAAGACTGTATGTCACAGCACTCCTGTCCATCTTCCAGCTCTTACATTTCTTTCTCCCTGTTTCTTCCATGTTCCCTGAGCCTTTGGAGGGGCAGGGAGGTTGAAACTGTGGCATTCATTACAGATAGGCTTGGCACAGGATGCTAGTGATGGTGTCAGTGACAGATGAGGAGGACAGCAGGAGTGAACCTGGGAAATAATCTTGTCTATGTCTCTTAGGTTTTATTAAGTAACCCTCTCTCTTCTAGATCTCCGAATCATATCTATTTTCATGTCCTTTTATCCTAGTATCTACTGCATCTTCTTCTTCTGCCCTCACTCATTGTTGTCTGTCCCTCACAGTGGGATCTCATGCTTCCTTGAGGATGCTGAGGTGATGTTGAGATGTCAGCTCTTCCAGTCCTCAGTTATAAATCACATCTGTACTCCAAACCATATTATTTCTATCAAAGAATCTTTAAAATCAGTTTCTCCAGTGATTAAGACCCCCATTTCTAGAACCTGTGCTGGCATATGTTTAGCCCTTTGAAGTCAGTCAGAATACTGACCTAACATGTATTCTGTAAGTCTGAGCATGTATGAGGAGCCTTTCCTTCTTAATGGTTCAATCCTTTGATCCTTTAATGCAGTTCCTAATGCTGTGGTGACCTCACCCCCATCATAAAATTATTTTGTTGCCGTTTCATAACTGTAATTTTACTACTGTTGTAAATTATAATGGAAAGATCTGATATGTAAGATATCTAATATTCGATCCCTGTGGAGGTTGTTACCACAGGTTGAGAACCATTGATTGCTTTAGATTGAGCATAGTGTATGCATTTGCTCAACGGATATTTATAGATGCCCACTGTTTGTGCTATTCTCTCAAGGCACAGAGGACAATAATAGTAAGTAAACCTGTGGTTTTGAGTGGTTTAGACTCATAACAAGAAATGTGGCTGTGAACTGGCCAATATTAGACTAAAAAGACAACAGGTAGTAAGAGTGCACACAGTGAAAGATGCGTGGTTTAAAACTGGGTGGACGTGTGGGTGGGAATCTGATTTCTGCGGATTTTGCTGAGTTCTTAGTCCTGCATGCCAAGAGGTGGAACTTGATGAGTCTGTCAAATATAAGTGTATCACCTCAGGAAGGGAAAGCTGGAAGAAGTGAAAACCCTTCTCAGAAGGAACCAGGATGAGCATTCCCTGAAGAATGTGAATGTATATCAAGGTAAATAGAAATCCATCACCCTACAAGAGACATTGGTGCAGCCTGAGTAAAGCATGAAGAGGAATGAGAGTTTGCAGTCTCTCCTTGAAGATCCAAGAAGATCCACTTCATCCTGAATATGTGTGTTGTCTGCAGTAGGATAATGTGATCAGGCTTGCAATACATGTCAGTATCTTTATATAGGAGCCGAAGTACTAGGTAAATCTCAGAATATGAATTTGTAAACATGGAAGTCTGTGCTTTCAATCCTAAGTATCTTTGTGAAATTATTTTTCTCAATGAATACAGTTATAATATTCAAATAAACTCTTCCTGTGGAAAAGAAATTGAAGTGGGGTCTTTCATTCTATCAAGGTCTACTTTCCATACCTAGGACTAGGCCTGTATTACATTGTCTCTCCTTTAACCACTAAAAATAGCGATCCATTAGACAAAACTCTCCTCTCTGTGGAGGTTCAAGCAAAGGTTTGTGCATTAGTCTTCAGGCTTCACCCTTTTAATCTGGAGAGGGTGAAGAAAATCAAGAATCAAGTATGTACACTGAGGAAAACAGGAATTTGGCATGCCGTTTTCTTGTGAAAATATGTACAGGGCTGGAGAGATGGCTCAGTGGTTAAGAGCACTGGCTGCTCTTCCAGAGGACCCAGGTTCAGTTCCCAGCAACCACATGGTGACTATTAACTTCTGTAATTCCAGTCCAGAAAGCACCCTTTTGTGACCTCTGTGAGCACTGCACTTACAGAGTACACAGACATGCATGTGGGCAAAACATTAATACACATAAAAATAAAAAGATCTCAAAAAATTTAATGTATCAAAAATACATTTGTAGCTGACATTTTGCAAAAGATTTCAGTGAAGCACCAATTTTCTCCTTTCTTTCTTTCTTTCTTTCTTTCTTTCTTTCTTTCTTTCTTTCTTTCTTTTCTTTTTCTTCTTTCTTTCTTTCCTTTTTTTATTTTGTTCATTCTTTCTTCTCTGCTAGCTGTTATCCAAGGATATTGCTAAGTCAGGCATAAAGAAGAAATATCAAAATAGAGAGTACTTCTGAAAGAATAGCATCAAATTGATTTGCTGATCACTTGGAGAGGTTTCTGTGTGCAAATAGTTTATAAAATATTAAGTAGTTCTTCCACAGAGAAAAAAATAAAGTTCTCAATGTTTTTTCCTGAAGTTATGTAGAAACTCCTTACCTTTGCTGCTATTTCTGTTTTCCCAGAATGAGCCCTAGTATCCACAGCAATACTCACTTAAAGTCATACAAATCTCGGTTTTAAGATTAACTCTGCAAATATCTTACTCAATCTCTCTCTGTTCTGCCAATTGAACCAACTGAAACCATAGTACCTAATTCAGAGGTGGACATGGGTGTCATTAGAAGTCAATGGAGACTCTTCAGTCTTGCACTCAGTAGGCTTGTTTTCAACATACATTTACTGAGTGAGGGGAGGCTACATTGTGGTCAATGTCCAAATTTACTATCAAGTTTATTACTTATGCTTCCAAGCTAATTGCACAAGAGAAGAAAGTTCCAGGTATAAAAACAGTTTTATCTCTGATAGCCGGGTTGGAGTTGTTGTATATGGAACACCATGAATAGAAATATTGACAGGACATCCTGAAGCCCTCATGCTTAGTGTTTACACACCTTTGCTTGGGAATAATAAGGCAGCTTCCAAAGAGGAAACCCAGGAGCCATTCAGGAGCATAAAAGCACTCCTAACAGAAGTGATCACCTTGGTAGCTGTCAAGGGAAAGTGTCTTTGTTTTTGGTGGATTGCAATGAATAGCCCTAGCCTTTCACAAAACAATATGCAATTGTTACTAAGATGCCAACTGGGCACAGGGGAAGAGACTCTATGCTCTTGGGAACCAGAGGACTCAGTTAAAACAAGATTGAGTAAAGGGATTATTCTTAGTTCTGATACTTTCCTGCCAAATTTGGACCTGATTCAGTGGTCACCCTGACAAAGTCTTGAGTTCCCTGCAGTAATTCTGAGGACCCAGACAGCCACCCTCACATGACCAGAAGGCAGCAAGGACTGGATATGCCTGTTTTCTTTAATGTCTTCAAAGTTGGTAAAACCAGGTTCTGTTATCAGCACAAAGCGGGAGGGAACTTATGCAGAAATATCACATAAATGTGGCTTCTCTGATGTTTTGGTCCTCGGATCCTTTGCTCTGTTGAAGAAGAAGAGGAAGAAGAAGAGGATGAGGAGGAAGAGGAAGAAGAGGAAGAAGAAGGAGGAGGAGGAGGAGGAGGAGGAGGAGGAGGAGAAGAAGAAGAAGAAGAAGAAGAAGAAGAAGAAGAAGAAGAAGAAGAAGAAGAGGAAGAAGAAGAAGAAGAAGAAGAAGAAGAAGAAGAAGAAGAAGAAGAAGAAAAGAAGACAAAGCAAAATAAAAAGAAACTACTGGGATTACACAGGTTTTTATTAGAGATATGATTCATTAAGAATTACAAGGGAGAAATTAAAGTGTGCATTGGTTAATATATTTAGAACAAAAATAAGCATTTACATGTTAATCTATGTGGCATATTTTTAATGGGAAATGATTATGCTCACCAAAAGTAATGGGAAAGAATTTAATGTTAACACTTCTGGAAATCTAATGTCTGGTTTCAAAAAAAGGCAACTGAGGAGGCTGGAGAAATGGCTCAGACGTTAAGCACATTTGCTACCCTTGCAGAGGACCCAGGCTCCCTTCAAGGTGCTCACAGGTGCCTGTAACTCCAGCTCCAGGGGCTTTGATGCCCTCTTCTGGACTCCAAAGGTATTCACATAGAAACAAAAATACACATATACAAACACATAACTAAAATAGGGAAAGAAGTCATCTAAACCCCTCTGAATGGGTCTTTCAGCCCTGTATCATTTTGTGCCATGCTGCATTGGTCACATGAAGAATAGCAGTTCATCAACTTTTTGCAGGAAGAAAGAACACTTCGTGCTCCTCTGAATTTATCGCATGCAATCTGAAAGAGGCATGCATGGAAATTCTGGATATAATAACAATCTCAATATTTTCTCTTATGTTCTCAAGATTTGGGTAAAACTGCCTTTTTGAAAATGTCACTGTGTTTATTCATACCAAAGAACTTTTATGTGGGAATTTCTGTACACATGTAAAACACAGGGAAGACGACCAGCTACTGAATGTGTGTGTGTGTGTGTGTGTGTGTGTGTGTGTGTACAATCCTATGTCGTGTTGCTTGTGTGGAGGCCAGGGAACAACTTAAAGGAGTCAATTCTTTGTTTCTGTCACATGGATCCAGGGAGGAAATTGAGCTCCTCAGGTGGCTGCATGCCTCCTCCCGCTCTGAGCCGTGTTACAAACCTCAGAGTTTAGCTTCTCAGAAAAATTTGAAATAATTTCTCCTGGAACACTGTGGAACTTAATTTGAGAACATCAGTTTTATTGAACTACTGTTTCTTATGTATTTTTTTTTAATAAATGCATGAGGACCTGGGGCAATTGAGGGAGGCAACATGTCATGACAGCACTTACTCTAAGTTAGGGACTGAAAACGTCCGTGCTATGAGGAACTAGACATTTTTGACATCTGTGTTCCTGGTGACCTAGTCCAGGGTCCCTTCTACTAAATTCCATTGACTGTTTATCTTTCTCTGGATCTGTATGGCCATAGCAAATGGGCAGCCATGGAGCGGAGGGATAGCTGGACCTCTTTCTTCATATTGTCTGAAGCAGAGCTAGGATGTGTCAGTCAGTTGACCACAGCAGTTCTCTCGGCTTGATATTAGCATATTGTGTAGAGATGATTTGAATCTACTTTGTGTCCATCCCTGTGGCATCAACTTTCTGGGAAACCTCTTACTTTATTCTCTTCTGTCTTCCCACTGGTGTCCCTGGAGGAGTACAGTCATCTTCCCTGAGAAAGTAGTTCATTACACTTGAAAATACACACACACACACACACACACACACACACACACACACACACACCTATTTTTCCATTATCCATCCATCCATCCATCCATCATCTCCCTATCCATTCATCATCCATCCATCCTTAGAAAGAGCAATAGCCAACCCACCGATAGGCCCCTATCAAATGAGCTTGGGGCAGATACTGACAGTGTCTCAGAAATGTGAGATTGCTCACATTCATGTGAGAACCAAATGATGTTTGCCAATGCTTTGGCTGCTTCCAAGGGGAGATGTCCAAAGTCTACAGTATAAACCATCTTTCCCGGCTAGTTCAGCCAAATCAGGACGGTGGAAAAGTCACACTGTGGTAGGGCCGATTGGTGGATCCTGGTTCTATGAATACATGGAAAATTGAAGTTTCCAGGGAGGTGTAATTGGCACCTTAAAGGAGAGCCAAATTAACTTTTAAAAAGCTGAGAGTGACTAACAATCCCTGCAAAGGACTAATTTTGGAATCAAACCTGGTGAGACTACACTGGTCAATCCAGAGAACAACTGGCCCAATGACCTAATTACCAACTCGCTGGGAAAAAATGAAACCAGTCCTTGGAAAATTGCGTCAATATCATGACCTTTTGTGGGCACTATTTTTAAAAATACCCGTGGCTATCCTGAAAATGTTCCTTTCTTTATAACTAACCACATGCTGAAGGCCAGTTTCATTTTGAACATACAATAACAAAGCTCTTCATGTTTAAGGATAATCCCACTAAAACTTCTAGGCTTGAAGGCTAATTTAATAATTAATAAAAGGAGTCGTTACACCAGCGCCCTGGAAATGCACTTGTATCCAGATGTGATGGGCTTCTCTCCTTAGTGGAACACCAGTTCAGTGAGTCTGTCCATATTTTTATGACCAGAACTCTCTTGGAAGAATATTATTGTTTACTTCTGTAGCCAAATGATCTAACAAGTGTTGGGGAGATGGCTCAGTTAGTGACGTTCATAGTGTAAATGCAAATACCTTAGTTCACATCTCCATCAACCTCATTGAATCTGAACACTGTGGTACCCATCGGTAGCCTTGACACTTTGGAGAGGAGGGGCAGAGACAGAAGAATCCCTGGGGTTTAATAGAGACCCATTCTAGAGAAAGTAATAAACTGTAAGTTCAAGGAGATATCCTGTCTCAAAAACTAAGATGAGGAGGGCCTGAGGAAATTACTGTATGTCAACTTCTGGCCTCCAGGTGCATACATGTGCATGTACACCAGCACATACATATACACACACACACACTTAAGCACATGTACACCCATATGACACACATGCACAAGAATAAATAAGTAAATATAAACAAATAAATGAGTGTTCTAGCAATTTTTCTGTTCTGGATAGGTGCCTTTAGTTTTCCCCTCTTTTTTTTTTTTTTTTTTTTTTGTTTGTTTTTTGTTTTTTGAGACAGGGTTTCTCTGTATAGCTTTGTGTCTTTCCTGGAACTCACTTGATAGCCCAGGCTGGCCTTGAACTCACAGAGATCCGCCTGGCTCTGCCTCCCGAGTGCTGGGATTAAAGGCGTGCGCCACCACCGCCCGGCTAGTTTTCCCCTCTTTTAAGAACCTACCTGTTTTAAGAACAGGCCCCTGAAAAAGTGTGGAACATTGTTTAATGGGCCTACTTCATTTTTCGCTTGTGGTCATCATTCTAAAACCACCAAGGGGCATGCTTCTAAGTACAGAAAATGTGACTCTGGAAGATATACGAATTGGCATTAAAAATCAATAAGCTCATGAATGAATGAATGAGTATTCAAACAACAGCATATATATATATGTGTGTGTGTGTGTGTGTGTGTACTTCATGTATATGTGAATATATATATATATATATATATATATATATATATACATATACATATGCACACACACACATATATGGAGAGGGGGAATTAGTCAACTGAACAAGAAATGGCTTAAGATATCTGACAGTTTGGAGGCAAATATCACTCAGTAAAATGCTTGTTAACTTGATTGTGTTAGTTGGATATATTCTGGGGTGAATGAAGAATAGCGAGAATAAAGTTAAGCCAAATCCTGAAACATAAAGATGAAACATTGGTGAGAAACACATCATTCAGCTCAGACATCAGCGTGAAATCTGCAGACGATTTGAGCAGCTTCCCTCATCTTTGAGGAAAGCCCTTTCTGAAGGACCCACTTAATGAAAACCAAAGCATTCATTCAAAGAGAACGGATAGCTTTCTTGCCTCCCTCCTTCCCCTGGCTGATTAGAACACACTGGGGCTTCTCAGGCCACCGTATACTCCCCTCAGCTGTTTGTTTAGAAGTGAGTCTACACCTGCCCTCATGGCTTCCAATTCTCCACCAACATCCTGATACACTTCCCCTGCACGACTCTCCCACAGGTCCCAGAATCCTTCTCCTTGGAAGATAGGATTGTCTCAGCGTCAAGGCAGTGTGCATGGTTTCCGAGCATATATTTTGAAGTATAAAGATTCTCTTAGAGGTTTATCAGAGTGACCATTGTTGTGGTTTGCTTTCAGAAGCCAACCTGGCCTTCTAATTCCTCAGCTATCTGCCTGCATTTGCAACAAACTTTGCTATGGACTTTCTTTTTTTTCTTTTTCTGTTTTGAGACCCAGATGAAGGTTTCTTTTCTGGCCCTATTTTTTTAGGAGCAGCACTTCTGAAAATTCCCAAACACAGCATAGAGATTTTATGAAATCAAGGGTTTCTAGGTCTGACTTTTAGTAACGTCCCAATTTCAAACACTCTTATTCTTCTACAGCTGTGTTGTTTGCTTTCAGCTCTGATGTGGGTCCTACTCCTTAGGTTTTGCCTCACTGCCTTTTGTGAAAAACTACTCCATAAATCACAGATTTTAAGAGCTAAAGCTGAGAGGGGAGCTCTCTAGTATGCTATGCAAATCCTCACAATGGGGGAAATGATGCTTCTGTTGCCTTGGGGAGGCTTGCGTGGTGCAAGACTCTGACATAATATAACATCTTGGATCAGTGTCCCTACCATGCCAGGGACAGCACTGATCCCGAACCATTTCCTTCTCACACACTGTTGTCAGTGTTATTCCAGGTAATGATTTATTGACAAGAGTAAAAAGATGTCTTTACCCTACACCAGTCCCTTAGAGTTTCTAGTTTCTTTTAAGAGTCAAGAACAGATGCATCAAAACCATTCTGGTCTGCAAGACAGACCAAATTCACTCTTCTGTAGAGCTTTCATTCCAAATAATGACAATGTTTAGAAGAGAAACTCAGACCATGGGGTGTAAATTCAGCAACAGGGGATAGGAGGACCGGGGGAGATAGTGTCTTCAAAGGGTCAGGATTCTGAACTGGAGAAACACCAGATGGTGAATGTGGAAAGTTTGGGGGAAGGAACACTCTCAGAGGATGGTGAATAAAATGTCTGAAACCAAAAGATGGGGCAGTTGAAGTGTGGTGAAAGGGATGGAAAGAGGCTAAGAGATGGAGTAGAAGGACAGGTGTGACTCTAAGGATTGGGAAGTTCTGTAAGTACAGAGGAGAACCACTGGCCCTTGATGTGCAGATGAAAATTTTCATTCTACACAGTCCTAAATGCCTGTTAATTGTCTTCTCTGGTTAATCAGACATCAGAAATAATAACTCTCTATCAGTAGCGTATCTGCTATATAAGAATTGTGTTGTATCTCCTTACCTCTTATAGTTTAGGGTCCTGGAGAAGCTGAGAAAGTCTAGGGTCCTAGTCTGCAACCCCCGACTCCTACTTTCTCCCCTTCTCTTTCTTTTCCTTTCTTTATTTATTTTTACAGAAACCCAATTAAAAGAACTGAAATTTTACCCAGCATACAAACCTACCCATGGTACTATGGCTATTGCAAGCTTTTTTGTTGTTGTTGTTGTTGTTGTTGTTTCATACTTCCATCCAGGACAAGGACCCCCATCCTCCATGAAAGTAAACTCTCTAGACAAGTTTAGTGAATATGTCATATTTCATGATGTTCTGCATTAGCTTTTTTGATATTAAGTTGCTGCAGAGTTGGGAGAATATCCTCCTCCTCCTTCTCTTCCTCTCTTCACCCCCTCCATTCCTTCCTCCTCTTTCTCTTTTTAGCAATGAAGATACCATATCTTGTAATGGAATGTCTGTGGAGCAGGGATTCTGTCTGCACTATAATGGATATTATTGTGCTTCCTGACTGAGATTCTTCAAGTGGGAAAATATGAAGCCCTAGCTAGATTCTTCTGTTCATCACAACCATCAGATATTTGTTGATTCTGAATTATATGCAGAGCATGACTGTCCAGAAATGCACATTTATTTTCAATAGTACAAGTTTATTTATATTTATTTGTGTATGTGTATAGAGAGAGATATAGACAGACAGGTACAGCTATAGAGAGATAGATAGATACATATATATTATTTTTGGTGTTTTTGTGTGTGTGTGCTCACATGCTATAGCACATGGATGGAGTTCAGAGAAAACTTTTTAGATTCAAATCTTTCCATCTTGCTCCAAGGATCTCTCTTTCTACTGACATACTTTGGACTCCAGACTCACTGGCTTATGAGCTTTCAGGAAGTTCTCCATTCTCTGCCTCCCATGTCACCAGGAGAATGGTGGGATTACAGATGTGCACCACCACACCTGGCTCTGTTATGTGAGTTCTGGAGACTGTACTTGGGCTGTCAGACTTGGGCTGCAAATGTTTTTTACCAACTGAGTCATGTCAACAGCCTGCATATTAAACAATGTATGATCCCTTTATATGTAGCCCTATAATGACCAAAACAGTCAACAAGCCTAGTCGGGGCACAAATTTCTCAAGAAATCTTGAGAAAAGCTTCTGATAATATTGACAGTTTTTAAATCTCTACAAAAACTAATGTAGTCAGTGCTGTCTTGAGGCTGTGGCAGGACCACAGAAATGGAACATAATAAGACAGAAATTAAGGCATTCATGACTTGGTGTTTACAATAAGCCATATTCCCTGAGGCAGCTTCCAACCTCCTATGTGGGTCTAATTTTCCAGTAATTCTCTCTCCTTCCTGCATTGTACTTTGTGCCTGTTGGACTGGTTTGAAGCGTGAAGGTTAATACATTGGATGTGTGTGTGGGAAGAAGTCCGTGCCACTACCTAGAGGTTATTAATCATTCATTTGTTATTTTAGCATTGAGAATGTACTTTATCTCAGAGGCTTGAACCTGTACATGGGAGGCAAGCTGCTACTTAGTGCTACAGACCTAACTGGATCACACAACAGCATATTTTATGCACCCAGTCCTGATTCTTGTCTATGATAAGACCACAGAATCAACAGTCTTTTGTCTTTTACCTTACAGTTAATTTCTCTATATAACAGACATTGATTTAACAAATGTCTCAAAATTGTTTAATCTAAATAATTGACATCTAGATCTGTAAGATGTGCGTAGTAACGGAAGATGCTATTGTTTGGTCCCATCACCTCAATAATACTACAAAGAATAAAACAAACCTTGTTATTTATTTAGTTTATCTACTGTTGGGTAGTTTTGTGGTTTTATGTAAGCACACATAAAATGTACAGTGAGCCATCTATTCATTTTCCCCATCGCTCCACCTGGTGTTGGGATAGGCAGTTCCGGTGTCAGCTAGGCTGCCCTTTCTTTGAGGACTTTGAAGTTTTTTTTGGGGGGGGGGCACACTCAATGCAATCTCAGCACAGTAGGATCCACTTCTCTAGCTACATTTTTTTTTTCATTCTGAGACAGAATGTCTCACTGGATCTGGAGCTCACTGATTCGGCTGGACTGGGTGTCTAGGGAGTGCCTAAGGTCTGCCTATTTCTACCTTCCTAATGCTGAGATTGTGGGTGTTCACCACCACATCAAGCTTTACTATATGTGTACTGGGGATACAAACTCAAGACCTCATATTTTTGCATCAAATGCTTGACCTACTGTGTCTTGTTCCTAGGCTTCTAAACTTCATGTTTCTTGAATTTACCCATCAATAGGCTTATTAAAAATAATTTGATGGAAAACTTCACTTTTTTTCCTTTATATTATTGTTTAGGGGAAAGAACCCTCCTCTCCACGAGATGTTAAGAGACATTTGATTGATTAGGTCAACTGCTACTGAAGATTTCATTTTGTATAGAAGTGGGACTTGTGACTGACGTTGTTGACTGTGGGTAGGGTGTTCAATTCTATTGTCTATGGGAAATGTAATTGGCAAGCATTTCAGTGGTGAAGGGAGACAAAGTCTGTAAGGAAAGTATGACATCATAATGCTATCCCAAGCAGCAAGTATAGAGCAACCCAGGGATCTACTGCTCTTTCTCAGGAGTACATGGTGCCATTGACTTCAGGAAAGTGACCAATCCTTAGGAAAATGTCTTGCCTGTTGGCTGGGTCCTAGGATATGAGCTGGTGGCTTGATTTATTGCATGGCTTTGTTAGTGAAATGTTGCTGAAATCAAAGCATTTATTTGCTATCTACATAGGAATATCCATGTTAAAAGCTAACTCTGGAGGAGGATTTTAGTCAATGATGGGTGAAGAGAAAGATTTACAATAATGGTAGCACCAGTAATTGATGACCCCTCTGTTCTGCAGCTTACAGATGCACACAAGAGCAAGCTTGAGCAATAAGCTGCTGATTTTTCTATTTCCAAAGTCCTTGTGGAATGACAAAAAGCATTATCCCATCTATTTAATCTAATCAATAGTAGGTGAGTTTGGCAATGCAGCCTCAGATACAAAATTTAAAAATGGATTTTTTTCTCCATAATGAAATCTCTGTTGTTTTTCTGGCAAAAGTATAAATGTCTATTTGAGCTATTATAAATACATTATATTACTTTGTTACTGTTGTTAGAATATGATAAATCTAATACATTTTATTATAATGGGCTATCAAAAGTCCCTACATAAAATTAGAAGTTCTGCAAAGAATCAGGCATCCGTACTCTACCTCCACAACAATGTTCATTTTAACTCAAAATGTCTGGAGGCAGTGGTGAAGTATTAAATAAACTGGTAAAATGGGAAAAAATCATTCAATTCAACTTCAATTTAATTTCTGACTTAAGCAATTTTTAGAATGTGGATTTTTCATGATGTTGTGAAATGAAATAACATATCCCTTGGATCTTCACTGAAGATGTGAATCAGGAGAACTAACTCCTGAGAGTAGGTGGGATGATTCCCACAATCCACCAGAATAATTTTTGCTGAATTGTTTCTAGCTTTCTGGTTGATTTGATCACGTGCCAACTCATCCCAGTGAGCTCAGGTCTTTCTAGTGTTTAGTACTGAACATCTCATAATGAATACAAGGACTTTCTTGATGCTGGGTACTTCAGAATTATTATGCTAACTAGAAAACACAGTCAGTCTCTTTGGCGGTGAATGCCTTAGGATACCTAATACCTTCCTTCCCTGGAGTATCTATTTCATGAAGACACACACGCATCACTCTGGGAACTTCAGAATTCATTTTGTGCCTCTTGATATTAGTTTTTATATATTCTAGGAGTTTCTTTGCTTCCCAAATTGTCAGACTTAGTGGTAACTATCAAATACCTACTCAGCTCAGCTCAAATTCTGATATGACCTCACTTTTGAAGCACCTGCCTTCTGTGACTTTCTAGGTTAAGCTTAAGTGAGGCGTGATTATGTGTTATCTAGCCGTCCCAGGAGACAAAGGGAACTTTTGTATTCCATGGATGAAATAGATATTCTCTCACTTTGCAAAGCCTTCCCTTGCTTTGATACTGTGGTACTCTTGGGACAGGTGGAGGCCAGTGACCTAATGCCTGGGACAATCACTTTTATTTCAGATCTAGCTTACAGGTTTTATTACGTAAGCATATTAAGTTTGCTTGAAATAAAACCTACTGTCAAGAATCCATCCAACCCACAATTCTGTGCCTGTCATCTGGAAGGGAGGACTCGGAGAGGTTACAAGAGGCAAAATACAACGTGCCGTTCCTAAGTCATCTTTCTGTTGAGGTGCATGCAGTCTGGAGTAACAGCATGATCCACTGTGTACCGATTATGCCATTCATATGCTTCATTTGCTGTATACACACATGAAAACTGGAGGCTTTCTCAAAGGCAAAACCTAAACCAGGATGCCAAAGCCACAAATCACGTATGCCTTGGGTGAAGCACTCACAAGGAAAGAGGGCCGAAGACACATTTGTGCCTGTGGATATGCATTTGTACTTCAGGGGCTGAATTTTGGTATAGACTGGGCATAGGAGGAGAGCATGACTAAGCGGCCAGTGTCTGCAGGTGGAATTGGGCAGACTCAGGTAAACAGTACACAAACACTCACCGACTCTACTAACAAGCTTAAACAAAACTTGGAAGGCACTGGTTACCAGCCCTACTGCTGTCAGCTTTGAGTTGTGGGTCCTTTATCAATGTAAATGTATTGCTTTGGGGAACTTCATATATGGGTGCTGTAGTTATTATATTGTTTCAACCCTTCCCTCCCTCCCTCTTTCCCTCCCTCTCTCCAACCCCTCCTGTGCCCTCTCTCAAATCCACAAGTTCACAGGGAAGCTACATCAATTAAATCTCAATAGTATGGTTACCTAAATAAGACCTGCAGAAAAATGACATCAGTTGCCAAGGCAACATGGATGAGGAAAAATTCACGAAGATCCTCCCCACCTCCCCCTACCCCCCCACCCCCCATGTCGCTACTAAGAGAAGGAGAATCAGTCTTCTCCAGGGACTCCTGTTAGGTTTTCCAATCCTAAGTGGTCCACCCCAATCACATACATGTACATATGAGCAAGGCTAAACGAACTCAGCAGTGATACATATGCCTGGATGGAGCACCATGTGTTTGGTCATGGACATCCACACTAGCAGAAGCCAAATGCCTGAGTCCCAGTGTCCGTCCCCCTGTTACCACATTAGGAAGGTGACGATGCTTGAAGACACAGTGCTCTCTGTGCAGTTCCAATTCCATGTCCTTTTTTCCCAACTGAGGGACTGAGATGAAAATGAGGTTTTGAGGGGCCGGGGAAATAGCTCAGTTGGTAGGGTGGTTGCCTGACCTTCAGGAAACCCGAGGTTCAGTGCCCAGTGCTTTGTGAGCTGGGCATGGTTGTGCACACCTGTAATGCCTTTTCTTAGGAGATGGTGGTAGGAAGAAAAGAAGTTCAAGGTGATCTTTGATAGAGCAAGTTTGAGGACAGCTTTGGCAAGATAGGACCCTATGTCAATTCTTTTGAAAGTTTTGAATATTGTTATGTGTGTCCCAAGGATGATCTTGATTCTGTGTGAGGAGGAAGAACCTGAGTGAGCACGTGGGGAGGGTATCAAGTCCTCTGTCAAATTTTTTATCTGACATTTTTTATGAGTCAGCAATCTGTCTTTTTAAAGGAAGCTGTTAAGTTAAAAATAATACATGTTTTCTTTCCAAGAAAATTAAAACTGCATACAAACAGATTTGAGCTGGTGTTACTAAAATGAAAGGAACTTTCTACAATTTCTGAGTCCCAAATTACTGACTTGTGCAGTCAAACTAAGGGATATTTGTGTGTGATTTCAACCATGTTTCTGGTCACTTCTTGTGTGTGAACTATAGCCACTGAGTCGTGAGTGACACCCCAAAGATGACAATAATTAAAATGGATACACAGAGTAAAATATAATATGCCTCTTTGATACACAGCTATCCTTTGATAAAAGTTCCTAGAATTATGTCATGACCTCTGTTAAAACAGTTAGTTTTATTGATTGTTTACTGTATGAATCTGACAGGCATTGTGCCAGGTATTACTTGTGGATGGTCCCACTTGCCTTCAAGACAATCTTCTGAGAGATATACTAATTTTCTCCTTGTTTTTCACTAAGAAAATTCACTGTGGGTATTTCCTCAATATTAGTTTTGTTACATATAAATATTTCACAAGTAGAGAATAAACATCTGATGTGGGACTTAAGGGTATATTTTTTTGTTTGTTTTATTTTAAGACTGGGTCTTGTTAGATAGCCTCATGCTATCTTGCATCACATTCTCTTTGGGCCTGAGGAGTTCTGAAACACAGGACCATGCCCTACCTTAAAGATGTAGCTTATAAATCATATGTGAAATGGTAATATACAAACTGTTCTTACTACAGGAAATTTGAATCATTTACATTAAGATTAGAAGGCTGGAGTTCACAGGTAGGATACATTTTAAACACTCTTTTATCTAGGGAAGGAGACAAATTAAACTTCTTTTAAATAAGATAACAGAATCAATATTACAGTTCCTGTTGACCTACGACTCTGAGAGCCAGCTTTAGAACAGTGAAGACTGGAGAGGAAATTTATTAATATGTCTAACTGAAAGATGGTGCCAACAGAAAAGAAGCACGGACGTAGTAGGCACTTTGTGCCAGTTGTTGAAGCTAACAAGCTGGAACTGGGTCTGACTTGTTTACAGCTGCACTGGGGGCTAGTTGAATCTAGTTTGCTCAGAATGCCTTCACTTTCCAACAGTATATTTGCCCAGGGTCTCTAACTGGGAACACAAGAGGAAGAGTGTCACTGCGCCCTCTAGGGGATGTTGTAGAAAAACCTCTCCAAATGCAACTACCCTACAAATGAAGGCTCTGCCCTTGCCCCGGAGAAAAGGAAGGAGGGAGAACACAGGCCCTGAGAAAAGACAGGGTTGTTCTTCCTCTAGAGTTTCCTCCCCCGGATGATCCCTAGAAGCATCCCATCAGACTTCTTAACAGGGCCTTAACTTTATCAAAGCCTCAAATATTTTAATATTAAAAGGCAAGGTTGACAACATGCTATTCATTCTTGGCTGCACACTATTTCTCTGGCCCTTACATACTGAAATAGCTCTTTGAGATGACAGGTTTCTACTTGGGTTGGCAGGATTCTTTCTGTGGCCTCTCCCAATCTGTTTCTGAATGCTACGTGCTGTCTCAGGAAGTTCCTCTGACCAATGTCACCTGTTTCCCTAAGAAGAATCTGACCTACAGAGAGCCAGGCTATCTTTTGAAGATAACTAAATGCTTAAGGAGACAGGAAAGGGCAATGGAATTCCTGATCCCAGCAGCATCAGTCAACAAGCTGTGATTAATTGCTGAAAGTAAAGTACACAGCCAGCTTAGGAGAATGAAGGGTTGCACAGAAGAGTTGACATTTATATTCAGGGAGCATATTAGATGGTGTGTTCAGGAAACCACATCTAGTACCTTATTTAGTCATCCATTATACCCTTAACAGTTACTTTTTTTTTCTTATTCTCATTTCTTCCAAAGCATAAAGGCAATTTTGAAAAGACAAGAAGTATGTTCAGGGTCACAGTTCAGTAAAAGGCAGAGAAAAAAATGATCTCACATCTTTCTGACTCCAAGGACAGTAACCATGGCTTCTAAGATGGTAGTTAATTGAATTACCTAGGAAATGTTGTAAAAGGGGAGTATTGATCCCTTCACATGTTGAATTATTTGATTAAAATATTATTAATTTATGGCAAAATATAGAAGGAAGTCGGAGCTTACTGTATGCTGGGGATTTCCTTAAGACAAAGTCTTAAGGAAAAATGAGAAGTGAAATTAACACCCAAGATGTATGGTACACTACACATGGATAAGAATGTAAGATGATGTCAGCAAGGAAAGAAACAGCATGTACTACCTTACATAATGCCATTTTGAAGGTCTTATTGAGGATCTTTTCATCAGGTTGTTACTCTAATTTTCAGCTACAGGAGTGGGGACTTGAGGTCTGATTAGAAAGTGGGGAGGGAGCTGGATGAACAAAACAAGTAGCAAGGAATGTCTCAAGAGAGCCACCCAGACATAGTGCTGGACTCTGAGTAGTTAATTACAGTCCTGGGATTTTAAGGAGGAAGAAATTGAATGTCAAAATAATGAGTAACCAAAACATGTGAGTATTACTGAGTAAGCTTCAGTTAAATGAAGCCCATTCCTGTAGATGTAACCATCTTGTTAAATAAGAAACACAGAGCTAATGCAGAGATGAAAGCCCAAGAGTCAGAGTAATAGCTAAGCGCTAAAATCCTTACCCTTCACTGCCGCTGCTGTCCTCCTCTGCAAGTGCGCTACTTCCTGTGTATCTGTTTTTATATAGACTTTCCGTTCTGCCTTCTCATTGCTTGTAAACCCAACCACGTGACCTCCTTGTCACTGCCCATCTATACAGACCTCCAGGTCTTCTATGGTTGGTATTGAGATTAAAGGTGTGTGTCTCCATGTTGGCTGTATCCTTGAACACACAGAGATCCGCCTGCCTCCGCCTCCCAAGTGCTGGAATTAAGGGCGTGTGCCACCACCGCCCAGCTTCTGCTATGGCTTGCTATTAGCTCTGACCCCCAGGCAACTTTATTTATTAACTTACAAATAAAATCACATTTCCGTACAAATAAAATATCACCATACATTCCCCGGTCCCAAGTTTTATGTAAGGACACATCTTTTCCTTTAAAAGTTTTATGTAAGGACACATCTTTTCCTTTAACAACTGCATTGTTTTGTGAAGATTTATAACTTATTTATTTTTTATTTTATTTGTGTGTGTTTATGCATACATGTGTAAGGGTAAAGAAAAGCAGAGGCCTCTGAAGAGGCCAGAGGAGGGTATTGGGTGTCCTCTTCTGTCTCTGGCTGCCATGCTCTCTTGAGGCACAGTCTCTCTCCAACTCTGGAAGCTTGTCGTCTTTTGGCTAGGCTGGCTGGCCAGCAAGTTCCAATCATCCTTCTGGTCTGAGCCCGAACCCCCAGCCCACAGAACTGTGTACAGGTACCTGTAGCTGTGCTAGGCTTTGCGTATGAGCCAGGGATCCAAACTCAGATCTTCAAGTTTATGCAGTGCTGTTCTCACCCACTGGGCCTTCTCCCAGCCTTGGATGGATGTGCTTTCTTCAATTCATTCAACATTCAGACAGCACTTCCTTTGCCTCCCTGGAATAATGAGACCATTACAAACTAGAGAAGGACATTTGTTGAGACAGTGGTGTCATGTGTTGTAACGACAAACACAGGAACAAGAGGACAACAAAGACTTGTGATGTCTGTTTAGTGGAAGGTATCCATTGGGTGAGCTTAGCTTCCACCATGGCCAAGCTGAACACATGCATTTTTTTTTTTTTTTAAGGGAAGTTTAAAGGGAACCGTGGATGTGCTTCAAAGCTGACCTCCTCCAGTTGAGAAGAGGGATGTCTCCCACCCTGTGGCCAAATTTTAGCTGTCATTGGATCATGCATCTAAAATTGCATGTTGTCAGCAAAGCGTATAGTATGCTTGGAAAAAAGTCCAAGAGTAATGTGTAACACACAGGGATAAGATATGAACATCACTTAATCCTTCAAAGGGGAATTGGACTTGTATTAATATGTGTATAACTAAATGGGTCAAATCCCCCACTTGACATAAGTCAGTTCTCCCCGCCGCCCCCCCCCTGCCCCCCCAGGAAGCAGAAACATGTCTTTTTCCTACACACAGATAAGACATAAGATGGATATAAAGATTGGTTTGATTTTTCAGAATTGTCAGGAGAGGGATAGATTTTTCCAGAGAAATTACATTGTCCTTGGAATTTAGTTGTGCTTAGATGCCTGAAAACATCATACAATGTGGTTCAGTTCCTTCCCCCACATCTCCCAAATTCATCCTTTCTTGCTTTTGGAGTTCTGATCCCTTCAAATGATGCCTTGAGCTCCCCCCTTTAGATTAACCACCTTAACACAGCCCAAGAGAAAAGGTCAAGTCTCAGGCTTCTTCTGTGTTGAGGAATTTCCTTTCAACATCTTGACACAAGCCAGAGGTCTGCCTTGCAGCAGGAAAGACGAATGCAGGAGGAAATTCTGCCTGACAAATGCCAGTCCCACCTGTGTGGCTTCATAAGCGAGACTCCAGTCCAGCCAGCACTCCTCTGCTAACTGTCACTTCCACGCAACCAATCCGTTGCCTGGGAATTATCCCAATTAAAAAAAAAAAAAAAAAGAATACAGTGTGTCATTTATCAGGCAGCCAATTAAAGAGCCTCTGCAGGAGAAGGCGAGCTGGAAGCCAGTTCTCACAAAGGAATCAGGGCAGGGCCAAGCCGGTATGGGCCTGGAGGGAATTGAAGAAAATAAGTGTGGCTGGTTCCTAGGGGGACCAGATTTGGAAAATGTTAGGAGTTGGTAATATTTCACAGTTTCTAAGGACACCAAGGTGTGAACAGGAAGCCTCCTAACCCAT